>NC_057710.1:40032468-40038405 GCF_004010195.1 Chiloscyllium plagiosum
AGAGTATAGATCAGAGTGGTGCTGGAAAAGCACAGTAGGTCAGGCAGCATCCGAGGAGCAGGAAAATCGACGCTTTGGGCAAAAGCCCTTCATCAGGAATAGAAGCAGGAAACCTCCAGGGTGGAGAGATAAATGGGGTGTGGGTGGGGCTAAGGAGAATATAGCAAAGAGTACAAAGGTGAATAGGTGTGGGGATGGTGGTGATACGTCAGAGAGGAGGGTGGGGTAAGGGAGCAAAAGTACAAAAGGTGAATGGGTTGGAGATGGAGGTGATAGGTCAGAGGGGAGGGTGTAGCAGATAGGTGGGAAGGGAGATTGGCAGGTAGGACAGGTCATGAGGACAGTGCAGAGCTGGAAGGTTGGAACTGAGGAGAAAGTGAGGACTGCAGATGCTGGAGATCAGAGCTGAAAATGTGTTGCTGGAAAAGCGCAGCAGGTCAGGCAGCATCCAAGGAACAGGAGAATCGACGTTTCAGGCATAATTCCTGAAGAAGAGCTTATGCCCGAAACGTCGATTCTCCTGTTCCTTGGATGCTACCTGACCTGCTGCGCTTTTCCAGCAACACATTTTCAGGTTGGAACTGAGGTAAGGTCAGGGGAGGGGAAATGAGGAAACTGGTGAACTGTGCCTCCCTGTAGTTTTCTTTACAAAATTTATGATAAAATGATACACAGTATTGACAGTTGGCTTCCCAAGCCAACAGGAGAAAGTGAGGTCTGCAGATGCTGGAGATCAGAGATGGAAATGTGTTGCTGGAAAAGCGCAGCAGGTCAGGCAGCATCTAGGGAACAGGAGAATCGACGTTTCGGGCATAATTCCTGAAGAAGGGCTAATGCCCGAAACGTCGATTCTCCTGTTCCCTAAATGCTGCCTGACCTGCTGCGCTTTTCCAGCAACACATTTCCATCTCATTCCCAAGCCAACATACTTAGAGGTTTTCCAGATTTGAGGTATGACCAGGTGTAATCAGTAAACATATGAGTCAAGCTCCATGATCCCAGAATCTTAGTGAGGAAACTGTGCTGAAGAAAGCCCAGATTGAAACTGGGCCTATGACAGTGTAGCTTCGATTCTCTGTTCCATTTTTCTTTGATCACGGGTCCATGTTCAAAGCACGCGAGTGTAGAATATTCCCTGAGTTTCCTATTCTGACAGAATGAAAAGTGTTACGAATCTCAGTCACTGTCTATGAGTTTGGTGCATTCACGAACATTTTGTAAAGGCAGCCTGTCAGACAGCCTGGGTGGGCCATAACAGGAGATAATTTTTTACTCCACATTGTGTTGAAAAAGAATCACCTTTTCATCTTTCAAATTCGGTGGATGCTAACACAATGGGTGTCAGCCCTTCATCTAGACCTTTTCCTAAAAAAATGTTGTACACCACAGTCATTCAAAATCTTGTTGCTTAATTGAACTTTTTAAATATCTTTCTTCTGATGGTTATTCCAAAATCAAATAAGTAATAGCCGCACAATTCCTACCTGAAATAGATTACTTGGCCTGACTGTTTTAAATTGCATTTGCTTACTTTAAGGCGTAAAGAATCTTTTCTTCCAATTCTGACCCTTGAGCATCAGCTGCCTATTATGCCATTGTAGTTCTGATTTCAGATCCCATTATTCTATGTTGCAGCTGGCCTTGGCTTCTTCAGCTGTGTCAGCCCATCATGTTGCTCTAGCAGCCATCTTTTACTCAGCAGATGCAAGAATGCAAGTCAGAAATATCTTGTTTCCATTGAAGAAAAATAAAAGACATTCAGAGTGAATTGGAATTGTGTATGTGGTCCTTTTGTTGGTTTTGCGTTTGTAAGGCACGCTTGAGGTGAAAGTAACTCCTTCAACGCCTATAGTTCATGCCTGGTCATCCATTGTACTTTTGATAAAAACAGGCAGCAAGAAGGCACAATGCAGTGAAGAGCCTTCTATTTGCATCTCTTTCAGAAGAGGAGTGGTTAATACAAAGCTCTCCTGCAGGACAGGTCAGCAGTTCTAGCACTATTCTCTGAGATGAATAGGGACTGGATGTGTGGAGCTGGGGGATGGGGAGGGTTAGTGGAGCAGGAAGTAGCAGAGAGAGAATGTGAGTGAGCATCACAGATGTGCGTGACCCTTATCTAAGCGTAAATAAAAGTAGAGCTTTTGTAAGTCAAAGGAGCTGCTAGGGACTCGTGGAACCAGCAGCTACAGGGCCTGCCCTCCCATTATGCAGAAGGCAATACATTAGAGAGCTGAGGTAAGAGGAAATGTAAGGCAATGGTCACTGAACCTTACTCACCCTGTGGTAATCAAGGTCATTACCCAACATGCACAGACTGTCAAGGGGATCACATAATATTTATTACAGTACAAATAGGGTGCGTGTAGGTGGCAATTGGCCCCTCATTCTTGGTTTATCAGTGAGTTGCCTAGCGACAGATGTCAAGGCAAATGAACGGGCAGTGAAATTGCTGTCATTAACAAAAGGTCATAGGTTAAATATTTCTGCAACATTTTTCCAAATCCTGAATGTCAAAATCCGAAAGAATTCTGAAGTTGCACCATATTGATTTTCTGGAAGTATTTCCAGGTAAATGTCGACCACATTAACAAGAATGAAAAGGAAAATGGTATTGCTTTATTTAAACTTGCTGTAATGTTGTGGATGCTGATCAACCTATTTAACAGCAAATTCAATCGTGTTTATTTTGTAAATTATAGGATATTTACAGCTGAAATTTCAGCAACTTGTCAAATTGTCTTCAACAGCAGCTTCCAAACCCCTGACTTTTACCATCTAGAACTCACCCGAGGTGAAAAAGAAGCATCACCGTCTGCAAGTTCCCCTCCAAGTCCTGATGAAGGGCTTATGCCTGAAACATTGAATCTCCTGCTCCTCGAATGCTGCCTGACCTGCTGTGCTTTTCCAGCACTACACTCACAAGCATAACACCATGCTGACTGGGAATGTCATCATTCCTTCTGGGACATGGTGGCTGGGACATGGTGGCATTGTAGTAACATTGCTGGACAAAATAGGTCAGAGGTTTAAACTGGCGGAATTTAAATGGTAGATTAATAAATAATAAAATATAATAAGAAAATCTGGAATTGAAAGATAGACTCATCAACGATAACGATGAAACTCGTCAACTATTGTAAGGAAATCTGGTATCTGGCCTATATGCGACCCCAAACCCACAGCAATGATTGCCAGTGATAGTCAGATTTAATTGAAGAATAAAGAAAAAAAGTCCTGCAACTCTCCCCCTGACAATACTGTGGGTGTACAACCCATAGACTTCAACAGTTCCAACGGCAAACTGACACCACTTTGTCAAGGACAATTAGGGGTGGGCAACAAATGCTGACCTATTCCTTGGAAACAAATTAATAAAAAGTGAATAAAAGTAATATGCTGCAGGTGCCCAAAAATGAATATTGTTATGATCCCATTTGATGTTATTATTGGGCAAATCAGATCCCAGATTGAAATCTGACCTTAGAAACTGTATATTGCTTGCATTTTTTGATTTTAATGAGGAGGTCTCTCACTGAAACATCAACATATTGACAATTTTGTTTGAACAATAAAACAGAATTTGTTATATAAAAGGAATGAAGATAAAATAGAAAAAAAAACAAAATATTTTCATATAACATGTTTAAAAATTTTAGAACACAATAAAAGCAGAACCCTGCTAAATCCAATAATATCCCATAACAGGATTCAAACAGTGGAGAGAATTCCCTTCTCTGCACCACAATAATAGTAACTTCATGTTGTTCCCCAGACATGAGAACCTGACAGTCTCTTCCTTGATTCATCGTAGAACTGAGCTTAAATTTTCTCAGTTTCAAAAAACTCCCACTAAGGATTTTGACAAACATTTCTGGTCTTGTTTTTTTAACCTAAACTTCTTAGAGAGAGGTAACCTTTTTTTTTAACAATTCTAAGCTATCTTCATCCTTTCTCGGGATCATTAACATTGCACATTCAGTTTCAGCAAACAAACCCTGCAGAACTGCTCAAACTGAAACTAAATATATATATTCTTTCTAACCAATGGGTGTTTCCCAAAACCAAAATAAAATTTCTAGAATATCTTAAATGAATACATAATGCACAGCACTGGCCATCTTATCTGCCCATAAATTCTCCCAATGTAAAGAAAAATCTATTACTCTTCTAAACATCTCTCTCAGACCGTTTCTTTCTAAATACATGACTATTGCTACAGAAATGCTTAAATGTTAACTATTAAATCAGTTCAGACATACAAAAATGCATATGCCACAATTTCGAAACCAAAAATCCAAACACAGAAATAAATCACTAAAATGTATATAAATCACACACCTTAAATCACAATATAAGCAGAAAGTGCTGGAAAAACTCAACAGATCCAGGAACATCTGCAGGGAGAGAAACAGATTTAATATTTTGGGTCCAACATGAGTCTGCTTCACAACTGAAGATTAGAGAAATGTGATCATTCTTTTATGATGATTCTTTTGGTGTTGATAAAAAGGCAAGGCCAGTAAAATGTTAGGGAGTGAGGAAGATTTTAGATAAAAGGTGTCATTGAACAAGAGAAAAAGGAATGATTTGTAGAGAAGCAACAAAACATTTGCTCAGTGTTAGTATCAATAATAGAATAAAGGTCATCTCTGACTGAAAGCAAAGACATGAAAACAAAATACAGAAGTTAGGGGAAAACATAGAGCAGAGTTCATAGTCTAAAGTGTGAACTTAATGGACTGGAGATTATATGCCTCCACTGGCATGTATTCGAATTTGGTGGATTCAGGTAAAATAAGTCAGGTAGCCACCCCAGTACCTTCTTACACTCTCCTGAGCTCAATCCAATAATGTGCAGGGTGGGCAAATGGCAAAATTGGCAACCTATCCGCCATATATAAATATTGTCATTTATATAAATGATTTGGATGTGAACATAGGAAGTATGGTTAGTATGTTTGCAGATGACACCAAAATTGGAGATGTAGTGGACAGTGAAGATGGTTGCCTCAGAGTACAATGGTGTCTTGATCAGATGGGCCAATGAAAAATGTGAGGTATTGCATTTTGAGAAGACAAATCAGGGCAGAACTTATAGGTTTAATGGTAAGGTCTGAGGGAGTGTTGCTGAACAAAGAGACCGTGGAGTGCAGGTTCATAGCTCCTTGAAAGTAGAGTCGCAGGTAGATAGGACAGTGAAGAAGACTTGGTATGCTTGCCTTAATTGGTCAGTGCATTGAGTATAGGAGTTGGTACGTCATGTTGTAGATGTGCAGGGCATTGGTGAGACCACTTTTAGAATGCTGCATTCAATTCTTGTCTCCCTGCTATAGCAACGATGTTGTGAAACTCGAAAGGGTTCAGAAAAAACTTAGACGGATGTTGCCAGGGATGGAGAGATTGAGCTCTATGGAGAGGCTGAATAAGCTGGGGCTATTTTCCCTTGAGTGCCGGAGGCTGAGGGGTGACCTTACAGAAGTTTAAAATCATGACGGGCATGTATAGGGTAAATAGACAAGGTCTTTTCCCCTGGGTGGGGAAACTAGAGGGTGTAGGTTTAAGGTGAGGGGGCAAAGATATAAGAGACCTAAGGGGCAACTTTTTCAAGCAGAGGGTGGTGCAAATATGTAATGAGCTGCCAGAGGAACTGATGGAGGCTGGTACAATTACAATCTTTAAAAGGCTTCTGGATGGATATATTAATAGAAAGAGTTGAGAGGGATATGCGCCAAATGCTGGGATATTGAACTAGATTTATTTAGGATATCTGGTTGGCATGGACGAGTTGTATATCTCTATGACTCTATAATTTAAAGAGTCAATTGAGATTTTTAACAACCCTATTGTTCCCAATAATACCCAAATCACGTTACAGAGGAACCTTGATTATCCGAACGAGATAATCTCCCCCCCCCCCCCGAACCCGCCCCCCCCCCC
>NC_057710.1:40038946-40059299 GCF_004010195.1 Chiloscyllium plagiosum
TGGGCCTGTGGAATTCATTGCTGCAGAATGCAGTGGAGGCTGGGACGCTAAATGTCTTCAAGGCAGAAATTGATAAATTCTTGATGTCACAAGGAATTAAGGGCTACGGGGAGATTGCGGGTAAGTGGAGTTGAAATGCCCATCAGCCATGATTAAATGGCGGAGTGGACTCGATGGGCCGAATGGCCTTACGTCTGCCCCTATGTCTTATGGTCTTATGGTCTTATAACGCATGTCCTACTACAAATTGAGATCTTTTACGCATTCTCCCATATGTCCTCCCACATTTCAGAAGAGATCTCCACTCCTAGCTCTTGCTCCCAGACTTCACATAACTGGTTAATATCCTGCCAGGCCCTACCAGTCAGTAGGCGATAGAGGGCACTAACCGAGAGGGTGCTTGTGGAACGTAGCAACAACCTCTTTGTATCAGGCTTATAGGGCTTACTGAGAAGCGTAGTCTTCTTCTGGATGAAATCCCTAACCTGAAAAAAAACCGAAAAGATTTCTACTGGGCAGCCCCATAACCTCCCCCTCAAACAAGTCTCCCAAACGGGAAACTTCTCTCGCTGCCCATAGTTTGAACTCTCAGTCCATCATCCCTGCTCAGAACCCCAGCATACCAATTATGGAGGTGAGTGGCGAAGTCTTGGATAAGCAACCCTCACTCTGACGCATGCCTTGACTGTAGTAATAACAACAGAGTTCCAGTAGTGGTCCATAACTGTCCTCATCTTATCCATGAGCAACAGGTTAATAAGAGGGCACTTTGCCTAGGAGGCCTCAATATCCAGCCATATTGAGTCTGGATCATTACCTGCCCAATTGCACACAAAGGACAGCAGGGAACTCAATTGATACCTCCTATGTCTGGGAAATCAACTCCTCCCTATTCTTGAGGCAACTGCAATTGAGATTACATTAGATTCCCTACAGTGTGGAAACCAGTCCACACCGACCTTCTGAAGAGTAACTCACCCATACCCATTTCCCTCTGCCTAATTGACCTAACACTATGGGGCAATTTAGCATGGCCAATTCGGCCTGACCTGCACATCTTTGGACTGTGGGAGGAAACCGGAACACCCAGAGGAAATCCACGTAGACATTGGGGAGAATGTGCAAACTCCACACAGAGTCATCCGAGGCTGGAATCAAACCTGAGACCCTGGTGCTGTGAGGCAGTAGTACTAACCACTGAGACACCGTGCCACCTCTTCTTTTTAAAGAAATAAGCCCTCACCCGACTCAATGTTGTGGATTTAGATTAGAAGTTCGATGAGGGGCCACCCACGACACCAAATGAGCGAACGAAATCAACCCATAAGTCTCCGCAATGTTCAATTTGGAAACACTATAGTGCGCATGCGCATGGGATAAAGCAAACTAGAAAGGACATTTATCTTAATAAGGGCTATTCGGCCCAACCACGAAATTGGAAGAGCCTCCCATCTCTGGAGATCCCGCCTGATATTGTCAAGCAGGTGAACAAAGTTAGTCTGAAATAACATGGGGGTAATAAAAAATACCTCGGCATCAGAAACCCACCCATGACCACTTAAAAGGGAACCTAGGGCCACCTTCAACCTCTGGCACTTCCTTAACATCCCCCAAAGGCATTGCCACCGACTTTGCAAAGTTGATCTTATATCCTAAAAAAGCCCTAAATTAATTAAACATTGTATCAAATGGGGTACAGAGGTCATCAGGTACAGTAAAAACAGAAGGACATCATCTGAAAACAGTGTAAACATCTGCAAACAGTGTGCCCTCGATCCCATTTTGGGAGCGGTTATGTGGATGTTCTGATGAATGGCCTCTGCCAGCGGCTCTATCACCAACGTAAACAACAACGGAGAGACAGGGCAGCCTTGCCGACTCCCCCTACCAATCCTAAAATTCCCAGGCTTCACCCCATTGGTGATGACCAGAGGGTGGTGATATAAAACCTCCACCCACCTAGCAAAGTCACAATCCAACCCAAAACGCTCTAAGACATAAAAATGATACGGCCATTCCACCTGGTCAAATGCTTTCTCTGCATCTAAGGAAATCACCAACCCCTGAATCAATCGATGCTGACAAACTTGGATCATATTCAGCAGCCTTCTAATATTATTAGAGGACCTATGACCCCTTATAAAACCTGTCTGGCACTTTTTGACAATATAGGGCAACACCTTCTCTAGGCTCAGTGCCAAAATCTTAGACAGAATCTTAAAATCTGAATATAATAGAGAGATGGGTCTGTATGAGGCACAATCCTCAGGAACTTGCCCCTTTTTAAGAATGAGAGAAATATTGGCTTCTCTCAAAGTTGGTGGTAGGCATTCATGCATATAGGATTGCACATTTCCAGCATTGGCCCTGACAGAATCCCTATAGAGAGCACTCACCCTACCCACCCACACGCCCCCCCACCCAACAGCTCCTTCAAGCCCAGACTGTGCCCCAGCCTTAGGCAAAAATGAATAAGTAAACAGAGTGATGATCCTTAAATCAACAAGAGAAGACAAAGTCAGGATAAGCACTCTGCCCAACCCTGGCTCCACGTCAGCCCCATGTATGACTAAAAGAGAAAATTGCATTCTGAATTCCAAAAACCCAACTGTCTACATCTTTGCTAAAAATGATAACTACTGCAATGCTTTTACTTTGAATAGATTAGATTAGATTCCCTACAGTGTGGAAACAGGCCCTTCGGCCCAGCAAGTTCACACCAACCCACCCCTCCCTCCCACTAATGCACCTAGCAACTATGGGTAATTTAGCATAGCCAATTCAACTGGCCTGCCCATCTTTGGAATGTGGGAGGAAACCCACACAGAGAGAATGTGTAAACACCATACAGTCGCCCAAGGCTGGAATTGAACCTGGGACCCTGGTGCTGTGAGGCAGCAGTGCTAATCACTGAGCCACTGTGCCACCCTACATACACAAGTGACAATTTGATAAAGCGTTCAGTTTCCCTCCTATACAATCCTCCTTTTTAAAATTAAATTTATAATCAAAGATTAATTGCTACTTATTGGTTTGTTTCTTTGATATGGAATTGTCTCTTAGCACAAAGGCATAAGATCTCAGCATGGAAATGCTTATTGCCGATCCAAATCATATGAAACTTGACCTTGAACTTATGATACGTACTTCAAGGTCTGAGGTCACACACTGGAGAGGAAAAGCTGCCTCCGCCTCTCTTCAGTGACGACACCATTCACATCTTTGTTCAATCTGCACTAGTCATTAGCTACTTTTCTGTGCAGCAAAACCTGTAAATAAAACATAATCTAGTCACCGTGGTGATTAGATTAGATTCCCTTAAGTGTGGAAACAGGCCTTTCGGCTCAACCAGTCCACACCAACCCTCCGAAGAGTAACCCACTCAAACCAATTTCCCTCTGACTAATACACCTAACACTATGGACAATTTAGCATGGCCAATTTACCTAACCATGCAGACAATATGCAAACTCCAAACAGACAGTTGTACTAGGCTGGAATCAAACCTGGTGCTGTGAGGTAGCAGTGCTAACCACTGAGCCACCATGAACTCCCTGTTACTATTTGCTTGCTCCCTTTCCCTTTGGTATCCTTCCCACTCCCAAATATTAATGAATATGTGTTCCGAGGGCTTTACACGAATAACTCTCTCATAGGAGTTAGCTTGCCTCAGTAAGGAGATGACAGGAATGCTGTTATTACCTCAATATCCAGTAGCTATGGAGAAGAATATTCGTCAATATTCATTACAGTCCAAGGAGATGAGGTAATTCATTTAGGACTGAGATAAGACGGAATTTCTTCACCCAGAACAAGGTGTGTATGTGGAATTTTTTGCCAGACTGTGGTTGAGGCCAAAACATGGAATGTTCTCAAAAAGAGTTAGATATAAAGCTCTTCGGGCTAAAGAGATCAAAGGATATGAGGTGAAAGCAGGAACAGGGTACTGAGTTGGATGATCATTCAAGATCATATTCAATAGCAGAGCAATCTCAACTGTTGACTGGTCTACTCATGCTCCTTATTTTCCTATGTTTCTACGTTTCATTTCTGAATTTTAAAATTAATTATGGGGGTGCAAGAATCGCTGGTAAAAGGTGAGCACTTATTGCCTATCTCTAATTATTCTTTAAAAGATGTCAGCGAGATGCCTTCTTCAGCCATTGCAATCCATGTTGTTGGGAAAGAATTTTCATGATTTTGACCGCATCATTATTTCATTGCAGACAAAAAGGAGCTGCCGTATTTTTCCAGATTACAAAAGGTTCCGGGTTGGTGGGGAGAATGAGAGGGGAATGTTACCTATTTGCCAAAGTTGAAAATAGAATGACAGAAAATGAGGTAAGTCAGGATGTACTGATTAAATTCTAATGCTTTCAAAGCCTGGATTTCAAAAGGAATGAAGAAAGAAAAGGGCTTCACACAGTTTTGAGGGCCTGTGAAAGAATGCACTGCAGAAGGGATCCTGTTGACTTGGAATCATATCTCCACTTTTTCATTGTCATAAGGTCAAAATATTGAAACTCCTCTCCTAATTGTGCTATGGGGGTATCTACATCACCCAGGACTGTTGCAGTTTGCCAAGGCAACTCATCATTACCTTCTCAAATGCTAGTCCGGCCAGCAATTGTGTTAAACAATAAAGACAAAATGCAATGACTGTAGAAAGTTATACTCAAACAGCCTGTTCTGTGCTTTTCACTCTCATGGTTAAACTGCAACATATGATTTTAGAACTTTTAAAACTAAAAATTAAGTTGAAGACCAAATGTAGTGAGGTTTTCACTGCTCCAAGTTGAAATTGCACTTTGATCAGTTATATTAAACCTTGTTAATCAAGGTCAGTGTGTCTGTACATTGAGCATTTGCCTCGACAGTACAATACATTTGGCTCTTTAAGTGACACTACAAGCTGAAATAAGCAGCTGTCATAGGTGTTTAATAATATTGGTACAAAGATTTAAGATTACGGATCTATTCTGATCAGTAGAATAAGAATAGGAGTAGACCATTCAGGCCCTTGTGATTGCTCCGCTATTCGAGAAGACCATGGCTGATCTGTGGCCTGACTCCATTTGCCTGCATTGGATCCATGAACCTTGATACGATTGCTTAATAAAAATTTGTCTGTCAATTAACAATTGAGTTAGCTTCAACTCTTGTTTGCGGAAGAGAGTTTCAAACCTTCACTACTCTATTTGTGTCGAAGTGCTTTCTTACATCACTCCAGAATGGCCTGTGAATAATTCTTAGACTATGGTTCTAGAATCTTCAAACGGTGGAAATAATTTATGTAATCTGAATTTCCCTATTAATATGCTGAAGACCTTAGTTAGATCACCCTTTAAAATCTTCTAAATTCCAAAGAATAAATGCCTAATTTGTCTAATCTTTAAATGAACCCCTGAAGTCCAGGTCTCATCCTTGGAAACTTGCGTTGAATTCTCTCCACTGCAAAAAAGCCTAAACTGTTCACCCAAATCTCCTCTCAGTACTCTCAATGGGGTCCAACTAGAGTTTTGTATAATGGCAGCATAATTACTGCATACTTATACTTCAGCACAGACCCCACCACCAAGAACGTCTTCCCCTCCTCACCCCTCTCTGTCTTCCGCAAGGGCAGCACCACCCTGCCCCACTAATCCTCCTGAATCCCCAGGTACCTTCCCCTGCAATTGGAAAAGATGCAAAACTTGGTAGTACTCCATCCCGTCAAGTCCATCCAGGGCCCCAAACAGTCCTTCCAGGTGTGACAGACGTCTATCTGCCTCTCTTCCAACCTAGTTTACTGTATTAGATGCTCCCAATGTGGTCTTCTCTACATCAGGAAGACCACCATAAACGTAGGGAATGGTTTGCCGAACATTTCAGCTGGGCCTGCAGGGGCCAACCGGACCTCCCAGTCACTGCCCATATTAATTCCCCTTCCCACTCCCTTTCCAACATGACCATTCTTGGCCTCTGCCATTGCCACAATGAACCACACCACAAACTGGAGGAACAACACCTCACCTTCTGCCTTGGCAGCCCTCATCTCAGTGGACTGAACATTGAGTTCTCCAATTTCAAATAACCTCCCTTCCAATCCCTCGACTCTCTTCCCAGCCCGTCCCCTCCCTTCCACTCCTCCCAGCCACCTAACGGATTAATTCCTCCCACTGATGAACCAGGTGGTACCTTCTACCTGTCTTCACCTATCCCAACTTCACCACCATGCCCCCACCAGCCTCTTTATCTGCAGCTCCCCCTACACCCATCCCCAGTCCTGAAGACGGGTTACACCCAAAACCTCAACTCCTCCATTTCCTGATGCTGCCTGGCTTGCTGTGTTCCTCCAATCTCCTGGCTGTCTATTTTAGATATGACGGCCAGGATTCCATTAGCCTTCACATGCACTTAAAAGAGGAAAGGGAAGATGTCAGGCCATTGGGAAAGAATGAGTAGATGGAATAATTGGGTGAATTAACAAATTGGATAATGTAGTGTCCTTCAATCCTTGCACTGTTTTGTGGAGAGGTGGGCTTTACAGGGGGTTGAGTGCTATATCTGCCCTTACAACTGCATTTTGATTTAAACCTCTCTGTTTCTCCCTCATCTTTGGTGGTCTGCATTGCCCTTAACTGGCTTTGCATGTAAATTGCTTAATTGGATTTATTGGTAGAGATTATTAGATTAAATGTCACAGGTTGATATTGTGATAGAAACAAAATGCTCAATTGTGTCTAAGAATACTTCTGGTTATTAAAACAAAAATCAAACTGGACAGCTCTTTAAAAGGAACATAAACATAATGGACCAAGTCAGCTTCTTCAATGCTGTAGTATGTAATGGTGTGAAATAAATTGAAAACAAATGGCAGTGAGATACAATGTTATCACCATCAACTGGATTTTGAACTGACAGTGCAATTTTTCAATGAACATTCAGAAGTTTTAAAGTACACATAAGATTCCAAAGTCTTGAGTTTCTGATTTCAAGACAGTGAAGGACCAGTTTTCATATGAAAATACTAAATCAGCAGATTTAGCCCAATCGAATTTCCTCAACTTACACATCTTTATGGAAATTCAGTTATAATACTATAAAGGGTTTCCATCAAAGCACACCTTGTAACTTAAACTATTCCTTCAACACTTGTATTTTCACAACAGTGGTATACATGGGGGCAATAAAGAACTGGAAATTTGGGAAGCTCTCATCAAGCTAGACAGCATCTGTCAGCAAAACAGATGAATTAATGTTCCACTTGAGGATTCTGCATGAATTTTGCTCCAATTTTAATCACTTTGCTGGTGTGGTCGAACAATATTATTGGATGTCAGGCTATGAATTATTTTTCAGATTGGAATATCCTTGGGTGCTTTTGTTCACTATATATTCATGACGTACCCCTATACAAAATCCCATGCTCTCTTTCAATTAAATATTACATATTTTTTGGTTGTAACTCAGAACACAAAATCACCTTGTACATCGCAATGGCATTTTAGTGAATGTTTACCCTCACGGATTGTACAGAGGAACAAAACACTGTGTGTATGAGAGAGACAGCTTGTGTTTGTCTGTGTGTGTGAGTGTTTGTGTGTATGTGTGTGTGGGGGGAGGGAGGGAAATTGGTTATTCACCGACTAGCTGTTTTTGACCTTGGCTATATTTTGCCAGCTTTATAAAAAAATGTTGAAATAAATATCAAGGTCTCTGCGACACAAAATAAACAATATGCGACTGAATTCATATTTTTCATTTTTCTTTTGTTGATTGAGCAGATGACTGGATTAAAATTGTTTTCTTGAGCACAGCAATGCAAAATAATTGGTACTAGCTTTATCATTCTTCTGTTTTGAGACTCCTTAATGGCTTACTGAAGTAAATAGTAAAGGAAGGTTGCAGCTTCGAGCCTTGATCCATTAGCTGCTATTAACTCGAGTAGAGAGAGGGGGTAATGGAGCTGGAGGGTTCAAGCAGTGCAACTTTGGAGGAATAGTGGCATTGGAAACAGGCTAGACAGACTTTTCTGAATTCTTTCGTGGAATATGACTGTCACTCGGTAGATCAGTATTTATTGTCCATCCGAGTTGTCCTTCAGAAGACGGTGGAGAGCTGCCTTCTTAGTCATAGAGTCATAGAGATGTACAGCATGGAAACAAACCCTTCGGTCCAACCCGTCAATGCTGACCAGATATCCCAACCCAATTTAGTCTCACCTGCCAGCACCCGGCCCATATCCCTCCAAACCCTTCCTATTCATATACCCATCCAAATGCCTCTTAAATGTTGCAATTGTACCAGCCTCCACCACTTCCCCCGGCAGCTCATTCCATACATGTACCACCCTCTGTGTGAAAAAGTTGCCCCGTAATTTTCTTGTATATCTTTCCCCTCTCACCTTAAACCTATGCCCTCTAGTTCTGGACTCCCTGACCCCAGGGAGTCCAGAACTATTTACCCTATCCATGCCCCTCATCAAAGACAGTAACTGTGCAGGTTCTCTCTCTCTCTCTGTCCTGCAATGACCTCACCATGTACTTCCTTTATCTGTCCTTCTCCTTTTTAAAACTGCTGTTGTTTTGACTTTTTTTTCCCAAAGTTCCAAAACAATGCAATAGCATATAAAACAGTAATTGCTGCCCTGGAATTCGAGGAAATCACCTCCACACCTAAATTACCTCAAAAAAGGAGTAGCTGTTACAGCCAGAAATTTTCCCTGTCCTCCATCTTGGATTACCCAGAATCCTTCCAATTGCAGTCCATATGCAGTAGAAATTCCAGACTTTTGACCCAGCGACACTGAGGAACAGCAATATATTTCTAGTTCAAGATGACAGTTTGGAGGGAACCTTTCAAGTGATTGTATTCCCCAATATCTGCTGCCTTGCCCTTGCCCTTCTAGATGGTAGTGGTCATGTGCTTGGAAGGCGCTATCCAAGAAGCTTTGGTAATTTCTGCAGTGGATTTTGTAGATGGTACACACAACTGCTACTGGGTGTCAGTGGTGGAGGGAATGAATGCTTGTGGATGTGGTGACTACTTTGTCCTGATGGTGTCAAGCTTTTTTTGTTGGAGCTGTACACATCCAGGCATGTGGGGAGTATTCTGACTGTACCGCGTAGATAGTAGACAGTTTTTGAAGAGTCAGGAGGTGAATCAATTTTACAGCCTCTGACCTGCTGTTGTTACCACTGTACTTATATAGCTAGTCCAGTTCAGTTTCTGGTGGATACCCCAGTATGTTGATAATGGAGGATTCACTGATGATAATTGTGTTGAATGTCAAGAGGTAGACATGGCCATTATCTCACACCCAAGCCTGAACATTGTCCACATCCTGCTGCATTTGGACATGGGACTGCTTCAGTATTGGAAGAATCAAGAACAGTGCTGAACATTGTGCAATCATCAGTGGACATCCTGATCTTATAATGGAGGGAAGGTCATTGATGATGCAGCTGAAGATAGTTGGGTCTATGACATGACCCTGATCAACTCCTGCAGAGATGTTCTGGAGCTAAGATGATTGACCTCCGATCACCACAACCATTTTGCCTTAGTGTGGAGATGCCAGTGTTGGACTGGGGTGGACAAAGTTAAAAATTTAAAAGTCACACAACACCAGGTTATAGTCCAATAGGTTTATTTGGAAGCACAAGCTTTCCAAGCACTGTTCCTTCCTCGAGTAGCTCGAGAGCAATATCATAAGACACAGAATTTATAGCAAAAGATCACAGTGTCATGCAACTGATACGATATATTGAACAAACCTAGATTGTGATTAAATCTTTCCTCTTTTAGAATGGGTTGCAGGTTTCGGTTCATTTGACTCCAACCTCACACCTTTAATGCATTGTCTGAGCTGAGATGTCACCCTTTTTTATAAAACCTTAAGTTATCACAAGAATGTGACTTGAAAGAAGTTCTGGGATTTACATATTAATGAACCGAAACCTACAACCCATTCTAAAAGATGAAAGACTTAACAGCAATCTAAGTTTGTTCAATATATTGCATCACTTGCATGACACTTAATCTTTTGCTATAAATTCTGTGTCTTATGATCCTGCTCCACAGCTACCTGATGAAGGAGCAGCACTCTGAAAGCTAATGCTTCCAAATGAACCTATTGGACTATACCTTGGGGTTGTGTGATTTTTAATTTTTTCTTTGTGACAGGCATGCATCTGTTGGAGTGTTAAAGTGGATGAAGAGGAAATTTAGCTTGATGTTACCTTAACATACATAGGTAGACTTACCCACAGTCTCCTTCCATTGTATATAATCTACTGACCTTACTACCTGGGAATATACTTGAAAAGTGGAACAGCTCCTACCTGCCAACTTTACATTCTCAAACAGTACTATCAGGAGACATAATTCATCATTTTCCTTTTTGCTGTTTTAAATTTCATTTTTTTCTTTCTGATTTTAAGATTGTTGTTTAAAATTGAACATTGATGGTATTTCCTTGGAACTCTCAGGCCCTGACCAAGGAAGCTGATATATCGCAGTTGAAATTGAAGCACTGCTAAGTGTTCTGAAGCTAATGATTATATTTCCTCTCATATCAATCAAGCTCCCTCTCAATGTCGGGTTTAAGTAACTCCTCTAAGTCTGTGCTTTCGATAATGTCCAGGCACAACACAAAAATAAATTTAAGGAACTAGATTCATTTAATAAAATTGAATATCACTCTCAATAGCAATACAGAACAAGTCAGACAGTTAAAGCTTCTGGATTATTAATTAAAGATAATGTGGGAATTTTACCGTTGAGTGGTTTTGGTGAAGATGAGTGTCCAAAATCCTTACACTACAACTGCAGTCCTGAGGAAAGATCTTTTCTTTAAAATAAGTATATTTTACTATCAATCTAATTTACAAGAGGGCTGAATATACCCAGAAATTGTTTCTTAAAGTTATCTGGGATCATGGGGAAGTGGGGAATGGATTCATTAGGCACTGCGATATTTAGCATGTGTAGGCTGGATTGTACCTAGGATGCATCTGTATTGCAATGGACGCCTGCCTGGTCTGTACTAACTAGAAATGTCCTTCTGAATCCAGGGCTTCTGTCTGCGTCAGAAATTGAGGGTTAGCAGCAGGTTTGATCCTAGCTTTACTGCTGCGTGAAATGTTTCTGATCAATAACAACAGAGCATAAGCATTTAAGTAAAGATGTCGTTCAAATACAATTCCATTGAATTGGGCTGAGAAATTGCAAGTGGTTGGTCACCGTAATGTATCTATATAGAAAAAATTAATCAGTGAAAATGAAATTGAAACTGACTTTTGCAACTGAAGAGTTTGCATAAATAATAAAATACAATTGTTAGAAATACTAATGGTACAAAAATAAATTACAAGAGGGAAAATACCTATGATGAAACGAGTTCAATTCAGAAACTGTTTTCTCATTCAACACATCATATTTGCGACAAGGAAGAACAACCTACTTGACCTAGTTTTGAATAATGAGAGCAAATATCAAACATTTAGGGTTTTTGTGACACAATGTGAACTCCAGGTCCCATCTGCCCTAGAGGTGTGTTGTAAAATATCTGAGCAGGTTAACTAAGATATGGTTACTAGCTGTAACTTTGGGCTCTTGTGGTGCAGTGATAACATCCATACTTCAGAGCTAGGAGGTGAAGATCAAGTCCTACCTGCTCTGTGATTGTGCCATATCGGAACAGAGTGACAAAAAAAATCTAGAAGGGAAGAAGGAATGGCTAGCACAATGGCTTAGTTGGTTGAAGTGCCTAATAAACAGAAAGCTTGTGTTCATTTCTCAGCAATGTCTTGATTTATAAAAAGGTTCTTGTAGTGCAGTGGTAGTTTCCCTACATTAGGTTCAAGTCCTACCTGCTCCAGATAGATAGGTAGGTCGATGTGGTAAAAACAATGACTGAGATGCTGGAAACCAGATTCTGGATCAGTGGTGCTGGAAGAGCACAGCAATTCAGGCAGCATCCGAGGAGCTCCTCGGTAGGTCGATGTGCCTGCTCCAGAGGTATGTCATAACGTGTCTGAGCAGGTTAATTAAAATATTGGAAAGGAAATAAAAAGTTAGTAGTATTTGTGGAGGGATATTAGATTACATTTAAAATACTTTAAAAGGCCTTTAGATTCAGAAGGAAAATGATTGGAAATGAGTTTATTTGGATTTTAACCACGAGGTATGCCACTCACTTCTGAATGAAAGACTACCATTTACACTCTTCTTCCATTCCACTTCCCCCCGTTATAAACATTCTATAGAACAAGCCTTGGTTGGCAATAATAGTTTTGCTGGTTCGTAGATTCCAATTCAACTGCAGAGCACCAAAACTAGAATGACATTTCAATGCACGACAGAGGAAGTATGACATTATTATTAGTCCTGCCTTTTGGATGCGATATTAAGCTGTGGCTCCACTAATCCCTTTAGCTGAAAATCAAGAATCCCATGGTTGTATTCAAAGAGAAGAGAAACTCATCTTTGGACTCTGTTCTATTCTTAGATTTCAGACATCCACTGCATTTCATTTTTGGTTAGGTGTTACTCTCTCATAGTCTTGGCTAACAATTATCCTTCAAACTACACCATCCAATTTACTGTTTTGTATAATCTTGTTGTATGCTTGCCTATATTACAAAAACAGCTACACTCAGGCTTGACACCTTTCTTTTTACGTTATATTAGAACATAGAACATAGAAGAATACAGCGCAGTACAGGCCCTTTGGCCCTCGATGTTGCGCTGATCCAAGCCCACCTAACCTACACTAGCCCACTATCCTCCATATGCCTATCCAATGCCCGCTTAAATGCCCACAAAGAGGGAGAGTCCACCACTGCTACTGCAGGGCATTCCATGAACTCACGACTCACTGAGTAAAGAACCTACCCCTAACATCTGTCCTAAACCTACCACCCCTTAATTTAAAGCTATGCCCCCTTGGGTTGACGTAGTATGCTTGTGGGTTGGTGTGCCACTATGATTTCTAGTGGTCTGGTTGTCATTTCTGCTATTTTCTTAATGTAAAAGATTTCCTCAGGAGCAGACAGAAGTAAAATTGATTGACATGGATTAGGTTATGCTTTTCCCTTTACAGCCACCGCTAGAAGCTGGATATCATGAGCAGTATGCATTACATTTGTTATGGCCAAGATGGAAAGAGTGCACTGTCTTTCTCTGGTCACAATAGTACACTGATCACAACATAAATGTAATTGTTTTACTTGATTACTTTTACTTGTGGGCGGCATGGTGGCATGGTGGCACAGTGGTTAGCACTGTTGCCTCACAGCGCTGGAGACCTGAGTTCAATTTCTGCCTCAGGCAACTGTCTGTGTGGAGTTTGCACATTCTCCCCGTGTCTGCGTGGGTTTCCTCTGGGTGCTCTGATTTCCTCCCATAGTCCAAAAATGTGCAGGTTAGGTGAACTGGCCATGCTAAGTTGCCTGCAGTGTTACGCGAGCGGGTAAATGTAGGGGAATGGGTCTGGGTGGGTTGCTCTTCGGAAGGTCGGTGTGGACTTGTTGGGCTGAAGGGCCTGTTTCCACACTGTAAGTAATCTAATCTAATTACTGGCATGGTAGTTGTCTGCTTTATCTGTCTTAAACCTACAACAAAAATGTCCATGAGATCTCTACCATTTAACGAGATCATGGTGATCTGACAGTCTTTAATTCCACTATTCTGTCTTTTCCTCATAGCTTTCATTGATTAAAAATCTATTCTTCTCAATCTGAAATATGACCCAAGTTTGACAGATTTCTGTGGTAAAGAA
The DNA here is from genome assembly GCF_004010195.1 of Chiloscyllium plagiosum. NCBI lineage: Eukaryota > Metazoa > Chordata > Chondrichthyes > Orectolobiformes > Hemiscylliidae > Chiloscyllium > Chiloscyllium plagiosum. Next base: position 40,052,712 of record NC_057710.1, read on the forward strand.
TGCCACAGATTGACCACCTTGAAAGACATTCTGAAAGGAGAAATTGCCCCTCAACTCTGTCTTAAACAGGCAATGCCTTACTTTTGCACATTGAGCAAATACCAAACAATACCGACAATAAAGATTATGCTTTCTGTTCCTAGATTCTCCCACAAGAGGAAACAACTTCTCAGCACTTACACTCTGAAGCCCCCTTAGAATCTTATATGTTTCATTAAGATCGCCTCATCTGTCTATATCCTTCTGCAGACTTCCTTTTGTCATTCATAGTATACTATTTACTTAGGTGGCATCAAATTATCAATGGCATTAAAATTAATAGTTGGAAATATGTATGTATAGTTTAGTATTTGCTCAATGCATTGAAATATGGTAGAAGATTGCAAGAAGGCACTGCACAGTGTTGTCCTGGCTTCACATATCTTTCAATAAAATTGTCAGTATGATGTTTGTTTCATTCTGATTCAATGTTGAATAATTAGGAATCTAACAGAGGACAAACATAAGAAAACAGTGGGTAATAGTATTTTCACTGATCAATCTCACTCACTCATCAGCTAAGCATTGTACTTAGCCCTCATTCTCTAAGAAAGAGTTAATTGTTTTTGCATTCTTTTTATCCTATTTACCGCAAATCATTGATAAATTACTGAATAATCCCATCAATTTTTCTGTATCAATCAAACAGCAGAGAGATTTATTTTCTTACTCCTAATCCTCAATTTATCCTGCTTGGTATATTCAAACTCTTCACCATATGTGAACTATTTGACTGAATGAATCTCAGTGCCTTTCATTACTTCAAGTTCAATTAAATCACATTAAAATTCTACGAATAGTAGAAGTGGCATACAAATTACTGTGTTTTATTTTCATTATGTGTGGACATCAAAGTTCCATGTTTGCTCAGCTTTTTACTCTTTGCAAAGTTATGGTCATCAGGATCTCATTTCTTCATCCTGAGTTTCTCCGTGAAAGAAAAATCAAACAATGTAACACTAGCTTGCACTCTGATGGACTTTTGGACTTTCACTCCTATCTTAGTACATATGTTTTAATTCATTGCTTAATTTCTTTCAATGTGTTAAAGCCTATCCTTAAAAATAAAGATTTTTAAAAATCAACAATTCCCACAAAACTTTGCTGAGCATTACTTTTTGAAGCCTTAGCCTTATTACCTGACGGATGTTGCACATCAATGGAAAAATATCAGAAAAAACTGCAAACTTCAGCAAACAAAAGTCCCCATTGCCATTACTTGGAATGCCCATACCTTTTGTCACTTCCTGAATTGTCTCTGGGGAAAAATCAGCTATCCAGAGAGTACTCTAACAACACGGAAGGAAAACAACAAATTGCCCATATATTGTACTTCAGTTCCATTTTAACAACCAAGTATCTATACTCTCTGACTTAAATGCATTTTTCTTTCTTTGATTTTTAAAGTCAGCACTTTAAGGGTACAACTGTAAATATATAAGTCTGTGGGAAAGATCAATGGAGAATTTAGCCTTTATTTCTTAGTCAAATACACTTAACAAACCATTCAGAAAAAAAGTACTTTCAAATAGACTTGAGTAATATTCATATTATAATCCATTTTACAGACCCATAAAATGGTGATTGCTGACTTTTGCAGAATAACTACCCTATTATTTGACTAAAATGTCTTTAAAACACATTGATTGTTTCCTTTGTAAAGGTTAGAATATCCATAAGATGATAACATCTAAGGACATCCTATTAAGGCTTATCGAAAGGGAAATTCATCCTATCACCATGCTACATTTTTTGAAAATTAAAGAAGTAATATTGACTCTTATTTTACATTCCAAAATATCGATTGTTTTAGAGCTTTAACATTATTTTCCACAGTTAAATGAGGATAGCATTGAATTACATCAATATTTATTGCTTCTCTTGTTTAACTTATTTGTAAGAACAGTGATGAAAGTGGCTCTCACATTGTCACTGATGTCCATTTTCAATAATCTAATAATTGAAACTTTTAGAAACAAATTTTAGCTTAGCATAAAGATCTTCAGCTATCATTTTTTTCCATGACATGTCCAAAACTTGGACAAAGGCCATAGTGCAATGCAATACTCTATAGTGGAAATGAAGGAAAAAAATAGAAGGCAAGAGAAGAAAAAGTGATTAAGTTGCGTGAACCTTGAAAGTAAAATACTTAAAATTGTAAATGAAGAGGAAAATGCAGTGGTAAAGAGGTTTCATAATACATCAACAAACTAAGTCTTCCAATAGCAATAATTCTTTTTGAAATTCAATTTCTCCCAAACTGTAAATTTTTAACTTCATAGAATCATCATCATAAAATCCCTACAGTGTGGAAATAGGCCATTTGACCCAACAAGTCCACAATGACCCTTCAAAGAGCATCCCACCCAGACTCATTCCCCTACCCCATTACTCTACCTTTCCCATGACAAATGCACCTAACCTCCACATCCCTGAACACTATGTGCAATTTAGCATGGCCAATTCACCTAGCCAGCACATTTTTGGATTGTGGGAGGAAACCATGCAGACACAGGAAGAATGTACAAACTCCACACAGTCAGACACCCAAGGCTGGAATCAAACCCAGGTCCCTAGCACTGTGAGGCAGCAGTTGCTAACCACTGAGCCACTTTCCATGCATTTCTTCAACCAAGGGAGGAGTCAAATCAATTTCTTGCAAAATTATGAATTACTCCTAAATTCAGAACAAAATTAAAGCCATAAATGCAAAGAAGTAGAAAAAAAAGTGCTCAACCAGTCAGTCTGTTTTTCCTCCTATTCCCTTTTCTTTTTACATTTTCTGCCCTATTTTACTTCAAATTGTGTTTAATTTTATTTCCTAATCTAATGTGTTCCTAATTTTCTTACCAATTTCAATTCTTCCATATATTCTGGGAAAATCTTCAGTGGACCTGGTGCCAGACTTTTCTTATAGGAAGGGATTCTCCCAATCAGGATCATCATCATAAACCATGCAGGCTGGAGAAGAGGGCTATCCATTTGAATAGCACGGGTCATGCCTGCCCCAGTAACTAATGCACACAACATAGTGGCTAGATCTGCAGCTAGCAGATATTCTGAAAGGTGGCATTTTCACCGACATAGTTCCATTGTTGAGGCAATGGACAACAGGAGTGCGTAATTTAATTACGTGTATGTACAAGTTGCATCTTTTCCTATTTTTATTGCCTTTATTGCCACGAATGACCTGTCGGGCCTCCTTAAGGATAAAAGCCACAGGAAATCAGCTCGTAAGGAGTCACGTAACCAACATCAGCAGCCCGCCCCCTTTGTGACAAGGGACTTAATGATGACAGACGAAGTTTGTGCGGCCACAAGTCATCCAGATATTGAGGCACTATGCACCCAATTTCTGGCCACTGAAGCCAGCTTCCCTACTGGGGTGGGTGGGATTTGTTCCATTGAATAGACTCAGGAATCTTGAATGGATAGCCCTCAGATGCAGGAATGATGTTGCATGACTCGCCCATGCCCATTGATTGAAATGATGGAATCTTGCCAACAGTCAATCAATCCTGTTGTTCATTGTTTGCACATAACAGCATGAAGCCCTAATTGCGGCCTATAGGGATCACTTACTGTGAGGTTACTCTTCTCAGGGCTGCCTTGTGACCCTTGAAGGGGAGGCTGAAGCAAGTGTTGGAAGTTTTACGGAAAGTGTGGAGTTCAGTTCATCTGATCACAGAAAGTTTGTAATTGCGCTAGATAGATCATACAGAAAATATACAAGAATTTTGCCAGAACTGGAAAAATGCAGCTATGAGGAAAGATTGAATTAGCTGAATTTGTTCTCCATGGAACAGAGGAGACACTTGATTGAAATGTACAAAGTTGTACATTGGTAGAGATGAGGGTAAGGGTTCATTTAACTGAGCTGAGCGGTGAGTGACTAGGGAGTACAGATTTAAAGTAATTAGTAGAAAAAATAGAGGAAAAATGAGGAACCTTTTTTTATTCACCCAAATGGTAGAAGACTGAGCTGAGCGGTGAATGACCAGGGAGTACAGGTTTAAAGTAATTAGTAGAAAGAATAAAGGAAAAATGAGGAACCTTTTTTTATTCACCAAAATGGTAGAAGAGGTATGGAATTCACTGCCTGAAAGGGTACTGGAGACAGAAATCCTTAAATGGTGTCTGGACATGCACTTCAAGTGCTGTACCTGCAGGGCTATGGACCACAAACTGTAAAGAGGAGTTAGGCAGTGTAGCTCATTTATCGCTAGCATAAACATGATGAGCCAAGTGGCCACTTTCTGTGCTTGTACTTTTCTATGATTTGGCAAGCAATGAGAAATAGGAGAGAATAGCTGGCAGGTTTTACAGACATCACAGTGAATGAGGTAGAAAGGAGGGATCTGCTGGATCTGAAATGGCTAGGAAGCTATCAAAGAACAATACAGCACAGGAACAGACCCTTTGTACCTCCAAGCCTGCACTGTCACATTTTGCCCTTCCATACTAAAACTGTCTTCACTTACAGGATCAGTATCCTTCTATTCCCTTCCTATTCATGTTCCAAGAGATTGATTGTGTTAGGGGACTCTTTAGTCCGAGCTACAGACAGACGTTTCTGTGGCCAATGGTGAAAAATCAGAATGGTGTGTTGCTTCCCTGGTGCCAGGATCAAGGATGTCTCAGAGAGGGTGCAGAATGTTCTCAAGGGGGAGAGGGGCCAGCAGGAGGTCATTATACAATTGGAACCATTGACATAGGAAGGGAAAAGGTTGAGATTCTGAAGGAAGATGACAGAGAGTTAGGCAGGAATTCAAAAAGGAGGTTCTGGAGAGTAGTAATATCTGGATTACTCCCGGTGCTATGAGCTAGTGAGGGTAGGAATAGGAGGACAGAGTAGATGAATGTATGGCTGAGGAGCTGGTATATGGGAGAAGGATTCACATTTTTGGATCATTGGAATTTCTTTTGGGGTCGAAGTGACCTGTACAAGAGGACAGATTGCACCTAAATTAGAAGGGGACTAATATACTGGCAGGGAGATTTACTAGACATGCTCAGGAGGATTTAAATTAGTAAGGTGGGGGGGAGGAGGTAGAGAAGGTAGATGGACTCAGGGTGTGGTTCGGAACGTGGGACTGGGATATCAGAGCAATTACAGAAACATGGCTCAGGGATGGACAGGAATGGCAGCCTAATGTTCCAGGATACAAATGCTAGAGGAAAGACTGAAAGGGAGGCAAGAGAGGAGAGGGAATGATGTTTTTGATAAAGGATCGCATTACAGCTATACTGAGGGAGGATATTCCCAGAAATACATCCAGGGAAGTTATTTGGATGGAACTAAGAAATAAGAAAGGGATGATCACCTTATTGGGATTGTATTATAGGCCCCCTAATTGTCAAAGGGAAATTGAGAAACAAATTTGTAAGGAGATCTCAGTTATCTGTAAGAATAATAGGGTGGTTATGGTAGGGGATTTTAACTTTCCAAATATAGACTGGGACTGCCATAGAGTTAAGGATTTAGATGGAGAGGAATTTGTTAAGTGTGTACAAGAAAATTTTCTGAATCAGTATGTGGATATACCTACCAGAGAAGGTGCAAAACTTGACCTACTCTTGGGAAATAAGGCAAGGCAGGTTACTGAGGTGTCAGTGGGGGAGCACTTTGGGGCCAGCGACCATAATTCTGTTAGCTTTAAAATGATGATGGAAAAGGATAGACCAGATCTAAAAGTTGAAGTTCTAAACTGGAGAAAGGCCAATTTTGACAGTATTAGGCAAGAAGGTTGATTGGGGGCAGATGTTCGCAGGTAAAGGAATGACTGGAAAATGGGAAGCCTTCAGAAATGAGATAACGAGAATCCAGAGACAGTATATTCCTGTTAGGATAAAAGGAAAGGCTGGTGGGTATAGGGAATGCTGGATGATGAAAGAAATTGAGGGTTTGGTTGGAAAATGGGAAGCCTTCAGAAATGAGATAATGAGAATCCAGAGACAGTATATTCCTGTTAGGATAAAAGGAAAGGCTGGTAGGTATAGGGAATGCTGGATGATGAAAGAAATTGAGGGTTTGGTTAAAAAAGAGAAGGAAGCATATGTCAGGTATAGACAGGATAGATCGAATGAATCCTTAGACGAGTAGAAAGACAGTAGGAGTACACTTAAGAGGGAAATCAGAAGGGCATAGAGGGGGACATGAGATAGCTTTGGTAAATAGAGTTAAGGAGAATCCAAAGGGTTTTTACAAATACATTAAGGACAAAAGAGTAACTAGGGAGACAATAGGCCCCCTCAAAGATCAGTAAGGCAGCCTTTGAGTGGAACCACAGGGGATGGGGGAGATACTAATTGAGTATTTTGCTTCAGTATTTACTGTGGAAAAGGACATGGAAGATATAGAATGTAGGGAATTAAATGGTGACATCTTGAAAAATGTCCATATTACAGAGGAGGAAGTGCTGGATGTCTTGAAATGCATAAAAGTGGATAAATCCCCAGGACCTGATCAGGTGTACCCCAGAACTCTGTGGGAAGCTAGTGAAGTGATTGCTGGGCCTCTTTCTGAGATATTTGTATCATTGGTAGTCA
>NC_057710.1:40060168-40065114 GCF_004010195.1 Chiloscyllium plagiosum
GGAATACAGGGAGAACTAGCCATTTGGATACAGAACTGGCTCGAAGGTAGAAGACAGAGGGTGGTGGTGGAGGGTTTTGTGGGATGTGGGTGTCGCTGGCTTGGCCAGCATTTATTGTTCATTTCTAGTTGGCATTGAGAAGGTGGTGATGAGATGCCTTCTTGAACCACTGCAGTCCATCTGCCGTGGGTTGACCCTCAATGCCTTTAATGAGGGAATTACAGGATTTTGACCCAGTGACAGTGAAGGAACAGAGATTTCCAAGTCAGGATGGTGAGTGGCTTGGAGGGAAACACGCAGGTCCTGCTACATGGAAGTGGGTGTAGGTTTGGAAGGTGCTGTCTGAGGATCTTTGGTGAATTTCTGCATTGCACCTTGTAGATAGTACACTCTGCTGATACTGTGCAATGGTGGTAGAAGGAATGGATGCTTGTGGATGTAGTGCAAATCAGGCAGATTGCTGTGTCCACGATGATATCAAGCTTCTTGAATGCAGCCTGGGGCTGCATTCATCTGGGCGAGAGGGGAGTATTCCATCACACTCCTGACTTGTGCCTTGCAGATAGTTTTGGTTAGTCAGTGTGTTACTTGCTGCAATATTCCTAGCCTCTTACCTAGCCACTGCATTTATGTGGTGAGTACAGTTGAATTTCTGGTCAATGATAACCCCCAGGATGTTGATAGTGGGGGAATTCAGTGATGTTAATACCATTGAATGAGAAGGGGCAGTAGTTAGATTGTCTCTTACTGTTGATGGTCATAGCCTGGCACTTGTGTGGCGTGAATGTTACTTGCCACCTCTCAGCCCAAGCATGGATATTGTCCAGATCATGTTACTTTTGAACTTGGACTGCTTCAGTATCTAAGGAGTCACAAATGGTGCTGAAAATTGTGCAATCATCAATGAACATCCCCACTTCTGACCTTATGATGGATAGAAGGTCATTGATGAAGTAATTGAAGATGGTTGAGCCTAGGACACCACCTTGAGGAACTTCTGCAGTGGTATCTTGGAGCTGAAATGACTGACCTCTAACAACCATGACCATCTTCCTATGTGTCAGGTATGTCTCTAAGCACCAGAGAGTTTGCCCCCTGATACCGATTGATTCCAGTTTTGGCAGGGCTCCTTAATGCCACATTTGTTCAAATGCAGCCTTGATGTCAAGCACTATCACCCTCAGCTCCATGTTTGAACCAAGGTTGTAATGCGATCAAGAGCTGAGTGACTGCGGCAGAACCCAAAATGGGCGTCACTGAGCAGGTTATTGCTGAGCAAGTTCTACTTGATAGCACTGTTGATCCATCACTTTACTGATGATCAAGAGTAGACTGATGGGGTGATAATTTGACGGGTTGGATTTGTCCTGCTTTTTACATTCAGAATATGCATGTCAATTTTCCACATTGTCAGGTATATGCCGGTGTTGTAACTGTACTGGAACAGCTTGGCTAGGGGAGCAGCAAGTTCTGGAACACAAATCTTCAGTACTAAAAGATGCACCTTGGTCTGCCAGAAACCTGTTGGTCTTCAAGAGCAAGGAGTTGACCTCAACTAAGTGTTGCAAATTGGTACATTTCAAGGTCTAGGACTACGTGATGAGGGACGCTGGGGCAAAGCTTGGAACAGTTGCAGACTATACAGAACCAAACTGCTCTAGTGACTATGCATGTAGATAAAGATGTTTTATGAATAAAGCATAGTTTTGAAATAATAAAGAGGCAGTCAGTGTCACTGACAGGAATATGTGCAATAAGGTCAGAGCAGCTCCACAGACCAGCAGTAATCCTGAATGGAAGTTGGGACAGAAACAAGAATAGGATCTTTCTAATCTATACCTAATTAGAAGTCAGAGTAAAATGAATAAAAATGTTCAAGTTCTATGAGTTGAAATATGTTCTGGGACTATATGGGAAATCCTACATGTTCCTGCAGTCACAATCACCATATGTGCAAGAGGTGCCTTCAGCTGAAGCAACTCAAGCTCTAGGTTTTGGAGCTTGGGTGGTAGCTGAGGGCACCATAGTGCACTCACGAGGCTGAGAGGTTTGTGGGTTGCACATGTGAGGATATAGGCACCCCACAGAATAAAAAAGTGCATACAGAGAGGAATTAGGTGACTGCCAGACAGAAGAAGGGGACCACTCATGTAATGAGGGAATTTTTAATGCATCTCCTTCATATCGTATTTTTCAACTTTGGAAGACAGTGAGAGAGATGGTGTCTCATGGAGGCCAGCCAATGACAAACCCACTGTGTGTGGTCTGGATGCTGTTGGAAGGTGAGGGGGAGGCAGAGAGGATGTTGGAGGTGGTGGAGAAAGAAATGTGCAAAGGCCATAGTGATAGACGATTCATTAGTGAGGAGAATAGGCAGACTTTTTGCAGTCATAGACTTGACTCGAGGTTGGTATATTGCTTCCTAGGTGTCAAGGTCAATGATGTCAATCAGTCTGAAGGGGGAAGGTAAACAGCAAGTGGTTGTGGTCGATGAGGAACCAATGACATAGGAAGAAAGAGAAAAGAGATGCTGCGCGCAGATAGCTTTCATGTGAATCATAAAATCCCTATAGAATGGGAACAGGCCATTTGGTCCAACAGGTCCACAATGACCCTCTGAAGAGTTTTCCACCCAAACCCATGAGTAATGCACCTAGCCTACACATCCCTGAACACTATGGACAAATTAGCATGGCCAATCCACCTAACCTGTACATCTTTGGATTGTGGCAGGAAACTGGAGCACCTGCAGGAAACCTATGCAGATGTTGGGAGAATGTGCAAACTCTGCACAGCCAATCACCCAAGGCTGGAATCAAACTCAGGTCCCTGGTGCTGTGAGGCAGCAGTATTAGCCACTGAGCCATCATGCCACTCCATGTGGATTACTTGAAGCATAAAAATTCATGTACTTATAATTTCACCTTTCTCTGATATTAATACTGATCACATTGATACTTCAAAATCTAATATCCCAAAGACAATTAAACTAATGTATGCAATTAATGTATAAATGTTCATCATTAAAAAGAAAATGAAATCTGATTTCCATTTTTCACCTAGTATGAAGTCTGCTTCTTCACTAATGGCACTGTATTAAAAGGTTTGAGCATTTACTCTCCAAGCCAGCCAGCAGGTGAATTCTATGTGGAGTTAAGGAAGCTCATGCGAGTGTCCAGTGAGAGGAAGAATGCCAATAAGAATTTGCTATGACTAACATCTCCATTACCATGGTAACATCCTGACTGCTGAGTTGCCAACTCTGGCTTTATTTAATTGATGCTGTGGTTTTATTTACCTTAAGGTACAGGCCCCTGAACTGGGCCCAACAAACAAGATAACCCCAACAAGTTTTCAAATCTTCCTGGGAGATTCTCAGATTACTGTTGCCCCTGAGCTTACAGCACCTCAAATATAGGTTTCAGCTGCACTGCACCATTGTCATGTCTGCAGCAATGTGCTCAGGAAGCTTGTTTGCTAAAAAGCCAAAAACCAAAAGCTACACCCTGGATAATCCCAACTAATATGTTGTAGGATGAGATGAGGGGACACCTGCAATTTTCACATTGTTCAAAGAAGATGAAAGCTACTGAGTGTCAAAAATCATTAGACCTGCAGACTATTCCTTTCTTGGTTATTCAGAGTTGCATAATGAAATCACTTAATTTATTTAAGTTCCGAAAGGAGGAAAGTAGCCATCAAAATAAGAAATTATATTAAATTTCCTCTTTCACCTTGAAGACATTGGATGCCATTCTATTGGATGTTATTCACTGCATCTTGAATGTCACAGCTGAAATATTTCTGGCAGCAAAACTGCCCTCAGAAATATTCCTTCCATACTAACCTCTTAAAGTTTAAGTTCACTGCTAATTCTTGAGCTTCTTTTAATCACACTGGACAAACTGCAGTATTGCACCGATTTTCCAAATTTTATGCTTCCTACAGGAAATTGTTCCAAAAAAGAATGCAAATCAAGACATTGTAGGCACTATCATATGACTTCCCATACATCTTTCATTTTCTGAGTTGGATGTTGAGTGAGACTTCCTATAAAACTGGCCCTTAAAGTGCTGTGAAGGTGAACCCTGAGAAGAGATCTTATAAGCAATCTCCAACGGAAAACACAACAGCTCAGTGGTTAGCACTGCTGTTTCATAGAGCCAGAGACTCAAGTTGTTTCTAGCTTTGGGTGACCGTCTGTGTGGAGTTTGCATATTCTCCCTGTGTCTGTGTGAATCCCCACCAGGTGCTCCCGTTTCCTTCTACAGTTCAAAGATGTGCAGGTTAGGTGGATTGGCTGTAGTGTCCATGAATATGTAGGTTAGGTGGATCAGCCATGGGAAGTGTAGGGTTACAGGGATAGGGTGGGGGTGTGGGTCTGGAGGGTCAGTGTAAACCCGTATGGGCTGAATGGCCTGCTTCCACACTGTAGGGATTCTAACAGCTGTGGTTATATGTGTCATGCCCTGTCAGAGATAAAGGAAAAATTGTAAATGTATAAATAAGGCTCAGAGTAAGCCATTCGAGTTTTATCTGCCATTTAAAAAGATCATGGTTGATCTGGCTTTCTTGTCCACCCTGATAATTTTTTTTATCCCCTTGCTTATCAAGATTCCATCATAGAACATAGAACATAGAACATAGAACATAGAACATAGAAGAATACAGCGCAGTACAGGCCCTTCGGCCCTCGATGTTGCACCGATCCAAGCCCACCTAACCTACACTAGCCCACTATCCTCCATATGCCTATCCAATGCCCACTTAAATGCCCATAATGAGGGAGAGTCCACCACTGCTACTGGCAGGGCATTCCATGAACTCACGACTCGCTGAGTAAAGAACCTACCCCTAACATCTGTCCTATACCTACCACCCCTTAATTTAAAGCTATACCCCCTCGTAATAGCTGACTCCATACATGGAAAAAGATTCTCACTGTC
>NC_057710.1:40068371-40147302 GCF_004010195.1 Chiloscyllium plagiosum
CCGGACAACACGATCAGAGACATCACGTACCCTTGCACCTGGGAGGCAACATACCAATCGTGAGTCTCTCTCGTTCCCACAAACCGCCTATCTGTGCCCCGAACTATCGGGTCCCCAATTACTACTGCTCTGCTCTTCTTCACCCTTCCCTTCTGAGTAACGGGGACAGGTTCCGTGCCAGAGACCTGAGCCCCGTTACTTACCCCTGGTAAGTCATCCCCCCCACAAGTATCCAAAACGGTATACTTGTTCTTGAGGGGAACGGCCGCAGGGGGTCCCTGCACTGGCTGCTTCCTCCCAGTCCCCCTCACTGTCACCCATCTATCTGCCATCTTTGGAGTTACTACTTCCCTAAAGCTCCGATCTATGACCCCCTCTGCCTCCCGAATGATCCTAAGTTCATCCAACTCCAGCTCCAGTTCCCTAACACAGTCTTGGAGGAGCTGGAGATGGGTACACTTCCTACAAGTGTAATCAACAGGGACGTCCATGGCATCCCTCACCTCAAACATGTTGCAAGAGGAACATTGCACTGTCTTCACTGCCATCCCTCTGAAAGTAACCTTTTTTTTAAAAAAAACTGGGTCTAAAGAATACAACAAGCAATTTTTTAATGTATTCATTCACAAGATGAGGACATCACCGGCTAGCCAGCATTTACACAACAATCCACTTGCAGTCTCACTAGTAGCTTGGATAACTGAAATATTAAGTCCCTGTATTATATTCAATTTCCTTTGCAATAAATTAGAACATTCCATTCACTTTCCTAATTACTTGTGCCTGCATATTAATCTTTTTTTCACTTTAGGCACTCGGACACGTATCTCTCTGAACTCTCTCTCAGTTCGATCATATTTCATATTTTCCCTGCAAAAATGAATAACTTAACGTTTTCTCACATCATACTCCATTTGCCAGATCTTTTCCAGTTCATGCAAAATGTCTACACCTTCCTCTCCTCGATGGCCAGCTCTGTCTTCCTCTGCAAGGAAGGACAGAAAAGAAGTGTGGATTAGGGTGATGGAATGAGCATCAATGAAGAGGAGTGTTGGAAACTGAGAGGTGATCTTATAGAGTTTTGTAAAATTATGAAGGGCATGGTTAGGGTAAATGGACAAGGTCTTTTCCCTGGGGTGGGGGAGTCCAGAACTAGAGGGCATAGATTTAGGGTGAGAGGGGAAATTTTAAAAGAAACCTAAAGGGCAACCTTTTCAAGCAGAGGATGGTGCGTGTATGGAATGAGCTGCCAGAGGAAGCGGTGGAGGTTGTTACAATTACAGCATTTTTAGATTACTTACAGTGTGGAAACAGGCCCTTCGGCCCAACAAGTCCACACCGACCCGCCGAAGCACAACCCACCCATACCCCTGCATTTACCTCTTACCTAACACTACGGGCAATTTAGCGTGGCCAATTTACCTGACCTGCACATCTTTGGACTGTGGGAGGAAACCAGAGCACCCGGAGGAAACCCACGTCGACACGAGGAGAACGTGCAAACTCCACACAGTCAGTCGCCTGAGGCGGGAATTGAACCCGAGTCTCTGGTGCTGTGAGGCAGCAGTGCTAACCACTATGCCACCGTGCCGCCCAAAAGGCATCTGGATTGGTATATGAATAGGAAGGGTTGAGAGGGATATGGCCAAATGCTGGCAAATAAGTCTAGATTAAATTACAATATCTGGTCGGCCTGGACGAGTTGGACCGAAGGGTCTGTTTCCGTGCTATGACTCTAGGTGCATTTGGTGAGCATAATTGGAGAGAAAGAGGCATAATTTTGCATAAGAGTGAGAAGTGAGTATGGCATATGGATGGACAGAGAAGTGAGGAAATGCGAGAGAGAAGACAAGTGAGTTTGAGGATGATATGCTGGACTTGGCTTCAGAAAGCAGAGAAAGGGAGTAAGCTGCTGCACACATCAGGTCATAGATGAATGTGGCACAGTACGCAACTTTGGTTAGGTTATTGAATCCAGGAGACTGACCCCTTTTTATGGTTCTCTACCTCCAACTCTACTTCCTTGGTTTTTACTGAGGGAGCTTTCCTCCCATTGCCAAGTAAGAGATTGATTTTTCTTTGATTCCTCACTGGTTCCAGCAGCACATCCAGAATGATGTCACTGAAATAAAGTACAGTCTTTGTCCCTGTATCAGTGCCATTCTACCACTTGCTTATCTATTCTCCCTGACTGCAAACTCCTACATGCTTGTGGAATTTCTCTCTAAATATTGGAGCTAATTGTGATCACATCATGTGAACCCAAATCATGCCACTGCCACTGAATGGGCTAAAATTGGAAGTAAAATTGAAGTGATATGGCTGAGTTGTAAAATCAGCACGATATATCCACCAGCCTATCAGACAACCCCTTCGTCCAACATGTCACGCAGTTCAAATCGGGGTTTACACCTCAGTGCCTATATTCATGTGGTGTTTTGGGGGAGATCGCATCTCCAAATATGGTTTCCAAACATGTCTCCTTGAAAATGTAGCAGACTTTCAGTAAGGGATCAATTTCTCTTCTTCCTTCTTAGAATTTTTGCCGAACATGACAAGAGTTCTCAAAGGGTTAAATAATAGTCATGAGCTTAGTGTAATGTTTACATGAAAAATGTGGTTAGCAGTCAAAAGGTTAATAGAGCAGTGCTCCCTTTTTAATTGAAAAACTGGCTTAGGGACCATGTAGTATACAGAGATGTAATATTATTACAGGCAGTAAGTACTGTTCCAGAGAATTACAGTGCACTTGGGAGGTTGAAGATGAACATCACACTGAGGTTCCACTAGCAAAAACCAAAGAGCTAATGGAAATGCATCGACAGTATCTACTGCAACATTAGAACCAGGCCTTAAGGGTGCAATGACTTTTCAATTAATAACTAGAAGAGCACCAAGCACAGATTTTAGTGAGCTGATTAATTGTGGCCAATAGTCAAATATTGGTCAAAACAAATCAATCTTTTTATCCTTGCTTCTCTTTAGAGTTTGCGCTTAACAAGTGAATATCTACCCTGCCACCAATTTTCTTTATTTATGGAGAGTATTCACTCAATAGAAATTCATATTCTCAGACATTCAACAAAAGCCAATCTTAAAGGTAAAGATTTATTAAATTTGAGCTGTATTTTTTAATGTTATAATAATTACACATCCCACCACACATTCAGATCACCTTCAGATTCTGTGGAATAAATCAAGCACTCCTCCATCACTACATGCTAGCACAGTAAGAAAATATATTTCTTCGAATTATTGGAAAATTGCAGTGTGGAAGGAACCTATTCATCCCATCCTGGAAGAAAAATCAGTTAGAACTGCTTTTTCCCCATAGTCCTGAAATGTTTTGTTCATAAGCATTTCTAAATATTTAAGATAATTCCCAACATTGTGTGCATGCATTATTAACACAAAGCAGCTTGAAAATCCTTTAGCAAGGTCTTAGTCTATTTAACATCTAATGCCAGAAATATACATTTAAGTTTTACTGACATGTGTGAAACTCTGTTGAAGAGGGACAATTGTCATACATAACAAAGGAGGTAGAAAGCAAGAGGGAAAGCTTAGCTTTATTCAGCATTTTCACATATCTCTCGGAAATGGCTGAAAGTGCTTCACAGGAAATAGAGTTGTTTTTTCTGTTCAGTTTTGTGGGTTCTGCTTCCTTATTTCTTACCCACCCGGATAAAGACCATCTGTGATTTGGGGAAGTGAATGCTGCATAGGACTTACAGGGATGGAGCTGTATTTTAAGACAGAGGCCAAATCCTCTTGAATTTCAGCTGCATTACAAAGACCTGAATCTCAATGATACTGGAGACATCTGCTAAAGTAATTGACTGTGGTGTGGTGGTGCAGTAGTTATGCCACTGAGTGAGTAACCCACTAGACCTAGGCTAATTCTCTGGAAGCATGGGTTCAAATCCCACCCTAGTAGCTGGTGGAGTTTAAAACATTTTTTTTAATTTGTTGGAGATGGGCTGAAAATGCTCACCTGGCCAGACAGCTTCCATCCCATCAAAGAATAAATTTAAAATATAACACCAAAATTGGAGGTGTAGTGGACAGTGAAGAGGGTTACCTCAGATTACAACAGGATCTGGACCAGATGGGCCAATGGGCTGAGAAGTGGCAGATGGAGTTTAATTCAGATAAATGCGAGGTGCTGCATTTTGGGAAAGCAAATCTTAGCAGGACTTATACACTTGGGAGGTCATGTTGCAGCTATACAGAACATTAGTTAGGCCCCTGTTGGAATATTGCATGCAATTCTGGTCTCCTTCCTATCGGAAAGATGTTGTAAAACTTGAAAGGGTTCAGAAAAGATTTACAAGGATGTTGCTAAGGTTGGAGGATTTGAACTATAGGGAGAGGCTGAACAGTCTGGGGTTGGAGCGTCGGAGGCTGAGGGGTGACCTTATAAAGGTTTACAAAATTATGAGGAGCATGGATAGGATAAATAGACGTTTGGAGGGATATGGGCCGGGTGTTCGCAGGTGGGACTAGATTGGGTTGGGATATCTGGTCGGCGTGGACAGGTTGGACTGCAGGGTCTGTTTCCATGCTGTACATCTCTGTGACTCTATGACTCTATGACTCTATGACTCTACCTGACAACACAATCACCATCCAAACAATCAACAGTATTATGAAAGACTGGAAATCTGAAACATTACCTCTGTTTCCAACTCCACAGATGCTGCCAGACCTGCTGAGCACGCCTCAGAATTTTGGGGATTTTACATTCAGATTTTCAGCAAGTGATGTATTTTGTTTTTGCCTCACAGTAATTCACACGGTATTATCAAAGTAATTTTTCACTACCGTCCTCCCTTCTGAAACAAGCCTTTGCTTCTTTACAATACCTGGAGCTCCTTTAATCTCATGAATGATCTCTTCAAAGGGGTCAGCTGCCCTGTTTTAGCAGGCAATTCCTTCTTTGCAGTATCCTGAATCATTTGACATTGGTTCTCCTTTCTCAGGACTGGCTTCCATGGAGTTTACTTCAGCTTGTTGATTGACCTAAAGGCTCACAAACACTCTCAGCAATTACATTATTGGTGAAATCAACATGTTCACTTCTTCAGTGCCATTATTTATAGATTGCTTCTTGCTTTGTTTGATCTCTGTCACTATTACTGAGAATTCTTTCTGGCAAGAGGAGGAAATGAAATTCTTTGCAAGAATTTGTCTCTTCTGAATTACCTCAGAGTTTATCATCAGCCTTGAAACTGCCATTATTCACCAAACTATGCTGCACTTTGTGTTATATCAGTTAAAGATACTTCCATGAGCTGAAGTGGAGTATAGTGTTCACTGACTACCTGATTGCTCATGGTTTTTGCAATCTGACCTCTTCTGTAGTATATGATTCTATAACTCTGTTCAGTATGATAACAGTGGAAAACATTTCAGCCAATTTAGTTTTTATCTGGCTGACAGTGTGAAACAATTTTTTCATGTCAATATAGCTGCTCTAATGGATCGTCTATTTATTTGGATTCTGTTATGTGTCCAAGGAACCCTATGAAATCTTCTACCAGCTGTCCTTTGACCTGTTCTTGCATCACCTTGACTTTAACTAACTTAACACCTTCCACCACTTAAAGGAGATTGATGTCAAAACATGCATTCCTACTCAATTCTGAAGTACGTGTACATTTTCAACTATATACTGTTCTTTATATTGGACATGATGTGGAGGTGCTGGTGTTGGACTGGGGTGGACAAAGTTAAAAATCACAAAACACCAGGTTATAGTCCAACAGGTTTATTTGAAAGCACTAGCTTTCAGAGCACTGCTCCTTCATCAGGTAGCTGTGAAAAAGGATTATCGTGTACAGAATTTACAGCAAAATATTTCAGTGTCATACAGCTAAAATGATATATTGAACAAACTAGATTCCTTTAAGTCTTTCATCTTTTAGAATAGGTTGCAGGTTTCAGTTCATTAATACATAAATCCCGGGACTTCTTTTAAGTCATATTCTTGAGATAACTTAAGGTTTTCTAAAAAAAAGGTGACATCTCAGCTCAGACAATGTATTAAAGGTGTGAGGTTAGAGTCTGTCTGTTCCCAATCTTGAGTCAGACTGGTTCTATTTCCAATGCAGGAGCTTATAAAATATTATATGGATTGACTGCCTGCATTGATTGCCTGCAGATGGTGTGCTTTTTGAACAAAATAGAATGTATCTGCAAATATCATTCTGCAAATGCAAATTCACCCCATAGTCCTATATGTGTGTGTGCATGCATGAGAAAGAGTGTGAGTATCTGCACGTGAGTGTGTGAATATGTGTGTGAGTGCACATGAGAGAGTGTGTTTACGTGTATACATACTTGGTAAAGTTTGTGTGTGAGTGTGATGGAGTATAAGCCTGTGAGAGGGTGTATATGTGAGTGTGAGTATGGGGGTGTTATGTTTGTGTGTATGAGAGACAGCATATACATGAGAGAGGGTCTGCATAGTTTGTGAGCATGTAAGTGTGTGTGTGTGTGAATGTACAGTCTAGTGGGGTCACCTATAGTGTGACGTGAACCCAACGTCCTGTTGAGGCCAACCTCATAGGTTTCGAACTTGGCTATATATCAGTGTTATATTGGAAACTTACTTGAAACATACCTTTAATCTTAAGTCCTATGCTTCCTACGCCATGTAGTTGCCCTGTTGTCAGTTATAAGACAGTGCTTTATCAATTTTGACTCCTGATATGATAATATAGTGACACTCACCATTGTATCTAACTTGAAATTCTTAAAAGTCATGGCAAACTCAAAACATTAACTCTGTGTCTTTCTCCACAGATGCTGCTAGACCTACTGAGTTTCTCTAGTATTTACATTATTTTGTTTTTAATCCAGGCTTCTCAATTTTCTTGCACACTTAAAAGCCTTATACAGGACATTAGTTTGTTTAGCTTTGTCTGAATGGCCCCTTATGCATCGATAGCTTGTTATAGTGAAATGATCATAGAATCATATTGTCATAGAGTCACACAGCACAGAAACAGACCCTTCGGTCCAACCAATCCTTGCCGAACATAATCCCAAACTAAAGTAGTCCCATCTGCCTGTTTCTGGCCCATATACCTCCTAGTCTTTCCTGTTCATGTACCTATCCAAATGTCTTTTAAATGTTGTAGTTGCAAACACATCCACCACCTCCTCAGGAAGTTTATTCCACCAGCAATCCTCCACCCTCTTTGTAAAACAACTCTCTCCTCTCACCTTAAAAATGTGCCCCTAAGACTTGAAATCCCCAGTCCTAAGGAAAAGACAACTACCATTAACGCTATCTCTACTTATTATCGTTTTATGAACATCTATCAGGTCGCCTCTCAACCTCTTGTGCTCCAGTGAAAAATGTCCCAACTTATCCAGCCTTTCTTTATAACTCAAACCTCTCATACCTGGCAATATCCAGGTAAATCTCTTATGATCTCTCTCCAGCTTGATAATATCCTTCCTATGAGGTAAAAACAATGACTGCAGATGCTGGAAACCAGATTCTGGATCAGTGGTGCTGGAAGAGCACAGCAATTCAGGCAGCATCCGAGGACAGGCCTGTCCTCGGATGCTGCCTGAATTGCTGTGCTCTTCCAGCACCACTGATCCAATATCCTTCCTATAACTGGGCAACCAGAACTGGACACAGTATTCCAGAAGAAACCTCACTAATGTCTTATACAACCTCAACATGATTTCCCAACTCCTATACTCAAAGCGGTGAGCAATGAAGGCAAGTGTGCCAAACATTTTTTTAACCACCCTGCCGATATGTGACCCAAATTTCAAAGAATTATGTATCTGAACCCCTAGGTCCCTCTGTTCTACAACACTACCCAAGGCTCTATCATTAATTGCATAAGCCCTACTCCTGTTTATTGTACCAAAATGCAATACCTCGCAATATCTGCCATTTTGCAGCCCATTGACCCATTATCCATTTGATCAAGATGCCTTTGTAATCAAAGGAAACCTCCTTCACTGTCTACTATGCCATCAATTTTGGTGTTGTCCTCAAATTTACTAAACATGCCTTTTATATTCTCATCCAATAATCTGTAACATTAGTCAAGATGTAATTGTGCTCTCTGCCTAAAAATTATGCTCATTCATATGATTATACATTCTAAGACCTTTCTTATTATGATTGTGATCCATCAATGTAAATTGCAAAGTAATTCAACTCTAATGAGTTAACTGGAGATAAATGTTGGCAACCATTTTGTACACAAAATCATATAAAGGCAATTGAGATGAATCCATTGGGGTGTGAGTACAACAGAATGATTTTGTCCAAGGTAGCAGAAGTAGACTTTGACCTATTTTAAATAGCGCCAAGAGCTTGTTTAAATTTGTCTGAACCATGCAAGTAAGCAAGTGAGGCCTTGTTTCTGCCTCTGCTGAAGGACTGCACCTCCAGAATTGCATCATTCTCTTGCTGCTATGTTCGAGCAAATTTTATATTATGCCTGAAGTTCTGCTTTGCTCCTTAAATACAATGTCTTCAGATCAGAAATGAAAGTGCAAACAATAGCCAAACTGTCACACAAAGCTATATCTAGAAATAGCTACTAGGCACACGTTCCTTGGAGAAATGGTACTCAATTCATCCAAAATTAACTCTTGTGACAAAAACAGTAGAAACGTAACTGAACAGTAACACATTTTAAGCTGTGAATCTGAGCCAGTAACCAATTCTTCAGGCTTCTGAAGTCATATGAGCCTCCCCTGAAACCAAAAAGCATCCACAAACTTCCAAGTGACTTGTTTTTCTCAAATCTGCAAAGTCACCAAGGATAGCATTTGCTAAGGGATATGGAGCAGATAACATTTTGAATGAGGTCAAATATATATCATGTTTAGTAAATTTATTTAAATGCTCTTTTCTTTTGGTATTTGATTAAACAAAGCTTTTACTCATTAACTGCTATACTCACTAAATGCTAAATGTATATTATAATTAAATTAAGAGTAAGAGGGTTGCTAGAGAAAGCGTGGAATCTATTAGGGACCAAGAGCAACCTGTGTGTGGAACCAGGGGACATGGACGAGGTCCTAAATGACTACTTCTCATCTGTATACACAGAGGGGAGAGACATTGTAGCTGGGAATTTCGGTTTGGATGTTCTAGTACCTGTTAAGGTTAATATGAAGGGTGTATTTGATTTTTTCCAATGGGCAGATAGGTGCATACAGGCTCATGCCTGCCCAGGCTGCTACAAAGGAGGAGATTGCTAGGACCATGGGTGGGTATAATTAACATTAATATATTTAATACTTCGCTGGCCACAGGCAAAGTACCAGAGGACTAGAGGATAGCTAATGTGGTTCCTTTGTTCAAGAAGGGTACATGAATAGACCAGGTGGTTACAGACTAGTTAGTTTGACATCAGAGGTAGAGAAATTATTGGAAAAAATTCTGAAGGACAGGGATTAATCAATGCTTGGAAACACAGAGATTGACCAGGGATAGTCAGGTTGGTGACGATTAGCCACTGCCGGTTCGCCACCAGCGTTTCTCCACTGGGGTCACTTGACCTCTGGAGATATTCGCCACCGGAAATATATATATGTACTGATTGTTTTCCCTCCCGCCTGTTCTTTCATACTTCTCAGTCCCCTTTATTTATACAACTACATACTACATATTAATTAAAAAAGAGGTAAAATAAATATCATTTTATTGGTTTATATATAAAAATGAATTACAAATACTTGCAGTGGCTAATTGTCTTCAGTGGCCAATGGGCGATGGCTAAGCGTCCTCGGCGGTGAAAGGGCAGTGGCTAATGGTCGGCGGTGAATCTGCTGTGGCAAATGTTCCCATCCCGGGGATAGTCAGCACGGATTTGTTAGAGGGAGATCCTGTCTGACTAATTTAAATGAGATTTTTGAAAAGGTGACTATTTTATTGATGGGGATTGTATAGTTGTTGTGGTTTACATGGACTTCAGTGAAGCCTTTGACAAGGTCCCACATGGAAGGCTGGCTCATGGAATCCAAGGCAAGTTGGCCATCTGGAACAATTTTACCCAGAGGATGGTGAAAATATGGAATGTGCTGCCTGAGAAGGTGGTGGAGGCAGATCCTCTTGCAACTTTTAACAAGTATCTAGATGAGTACTTCAAATGGCTAGTGCAGTTAAATGGGGTTAGTGTAGTTTGTTATTAATTGATCAGCATAGACATAGTGGGCTGAAGGGTCTGTTTCTATGCCATATTATTCTATGACCATGACTCTATGACTCAATAACACTGAATTGTAAAAATGCAAAAAATAAAATCAATACTTGAGAGTGCCCATTTTATTGCATTTGACATATTTTAGGGTTAAACTATACAACTTGCTATTAATATATTCCATTGATTTTTAGTGATTGTCAAATATTCGACATTATCTCAGACACACCAGTTGTATTGAACTGGGGATCATGTTTAGTTGTGTCCTTTCTCTATGCCTGCAGTTCACAGTCTTGATCTCAAATACATTGATAACTTGCTTTTCCTCTTTTTTTGCTGTAATATGCTTAAAGATCCTCATTCCTGTTTAAAGATACTCATTCACTTCTCTTCTTTTGGTTGTCTTCTAGTGTCTAATCCTATTAATCATTCTTAATGTGTTCACCTAGTTAGTGTATTCAACTATGTGGCATCATAGTCAAATGCAAAGCCGTCCTTCTCCTGACATTCACAGATGTGTGTCTTCAGCCAGGGTCACTTGATAATAACAATTGTCTGTTATTAGCAACAACAACGCTGACAGATTTTCCCCCTTCCCTTTCCAAACATAGCTTAGCATTGCAAAGTTCCAGTTGATTGCAACCCTGCTTTGGTATATTAGATCTTTAGATCCTAGTAAACTTGAATGGATTGATTTAGAATATAAGAATTTTAGGAACAGGGAAGAAAAGCATTTGGCTCAATTATCCCATTTCCTTTGATTGATCTCAACTCCAGTAACACATAGAATATGCAAACAAAATTATGGAATTACCTTCCAACAACATACTATTGACTCAGCAGTTCATGAAGGCAGCTCACCACTACCATGTCTAGAATAATCTGTGATGAACAATAAATACTGATCTAGCCAGCAATGCCTATATTAATACATGCTTTTGAAAAAAAGTAGATATAGGGCAAGACTTTCCTATTTTTACATTACATTCCCTTTGAAATAAAGGCCAACATTCAATTATCTGCTGAACTTGAACCCAGGTCTCTGGCACTGTGAGTCAACAGTGCTAACCACTGTACCACCGTGCTATCCACAATGGGAAGGCAAATCTGGACAGGACTTATACACTTAATGGCAAGTGTTGGGAGTGTTGCTGTACAAAGGGACCTTTGAGTGCAGGTTCATGGCTCCTTGAAAGGTGAGTCACAGGCAGATAGGATAGTGAAGAAGGCACTTGGTACACTTGCCTTTATTGCTCGATGTATTAAGTGTAGGAGTTGGGAGGTCATGTTGCAGCTGTACAGGACATCGGTTGGGCCACTTTTAGAATACTGTGCGCAATTCTGGTCTCCATAATATAGGAAGCATGTTGTGATACTTGAAAGGTTTCAGATAAGATTTACAAGAATGTTGCCAGGGTTGGAGAGTTTGAACTATAGTGTGAGGCTGAATAGGCTGGAGCTATTTTCTGTGGAATGTCAGAGGCTGAGGGGTGACCTTATAGAGGTTTATAAAATCATGAAGGGCATGGATAGGTTAAATGGATATGATTTTTTTCCAGGGGTGGGGGGGGGGGGGGGGGTCCAGAACTAGAGGGCATAAGTTTACGCTGAGAGGGGAAAGGTATAAAAGGGACTTAAAGGGCAACATTTTCATGCAGGCGGTGGTGTGTATGGATTGAGCTGCCAGAGGGAGTGGTGGAGGCTGGTACAATTGCAACATTTAAAAGGCACCTGAATGCCTACGTGAACCAAAAGGTTTTAGAGGTAAAATGGGCCAAATGCTGGCAAATGGGACTCAATTAATTTAGGATAGCTGAACGGTTTAAATAACTTAGACCAAAGGGTCTGTTTCTGTGCTGTACACCTCTATGACTCTATGACCCGGATATAGATCGTAATAAAGGTCTCCTATTTCAAGAATAACTCTATCACTGCACTTTTGAGTGTACAATACTAATTCTACAGTATTGCATTCCCATTGCACAGTAGAAAACTGCAGATGCAATTGTAGTTGGAGTGCTAAATTGGCAGATTAGCTAAAAAATATGAAAGGGATTACCCTACCTTATTTGTATATTTGTCTTGGTCCATTTGTCTTCTCAGATAGAACCAAGTGCTAAGATCTCAATAAATGCATCATCCTAATGGTGTGTTGAACGCATCACTCTCTGCGAAAACCTTGAAAGTGGAAATAAAATGAGTAGTACTTTAGCTTCAAGTGAAAAGTCTATTTTTCTCACTGCAATCGCAACAGTAACACCTGTTCCATCTGTACTCCACCAATGTAATTAGTTTTATTACTACGATATTTGTGTCATGCCATCTGAGCTGAAAATCTTGTTAGAGTAACCGGCTTAGAAAGATTTGTATTTCCCTGAATCTATTAAAAGACTAGGATTAAATACAATTAAGCATTGACCTACTAAATATAACAAAGATCAATTACATTATTACAACTACAATTATAATACACTGTATACACATGCCTATAAGACTGGAGATCAAAGTCATTGAAGTTACACAGCAATTCAGCCTTCAGGCTATGAATGTGTTTAATGAATAAAATAACTTTATTATTCATGTTTCGAGGGGTTGAAAGTGAAGGTGGGAGGAGGTCTACTGTAGTTTACTATGGGAACTGAATTCAGTTATTACTGGCTTCTCAATTTTCCAAATAAAGAGACATTTACTCTAATTAATTGCTAAATAATCAATTAAACATATATGATTCAGAAGTTCCTGAACTCCTAATCTTTTCTGTTGTCAGAGTGAAAAGAACAATACAGCACAAGAACAGGCCCTTCAGCCCACCAACACATGATGCTTTTCTAAACTAAAACCTTCTGCCCCTATGCTGTCTTTATCCTTCTATTTCCTGCATGTTCATATATCTGTCAAGATGTGTGTTAAACATTGCTATTGTATTCGCCTCCACCACCTCCTCTGGCAGTGCGTTCTAAGCACTCTGTTAAAAACCTGCCTCTTACATCTCCCTTAAACTTAGCCCCTTTTACCTTCATCCTATGTCTCCTAGGAATTGACATTTCTACCCTAAGAAAAAGATTCTGACTATCCAGTCTAGCCATGCTTTTTATAATTTTGTAAAAGTCGATCAGGCAGGTACTGCTTCACTGGACTGCAATATGTACCTTAGCCTCTGACTCTTCTCTGCCATTTCAGCCTGTTCCAGTTTAAGGGAACCTCTCCTATCCCAAAAATCCTATTCTCCATCTGCTGTCATTTCCTATTAGGCTTCGGAATTGTATTGCTGTGCACAACTGGCATCTCAACTTTATTCAGATTTTGCAGCAGCAGCAGGAATGGTGAGAGTGAGGATGGGGGGCTGCTGGGAAGATAAATGCATCATTTTGGCAGCGGAGCTGAATGGAAGTGGTCGAATTGCACTCTGAAAGGTGAGTGAACTAATATATTTGGGCAGTGGGCAGTGTCTCCCACCCACTTTCCTCCTCTAACCAAAAACAAAAAAGACTTTGTGGTGTGTTGATAAGGTAAGGCTTTTCTTTTTTTTTATTGTGTGCTGGTAAGTAGCATGATTGGTAAAAATATTTTTCATCTCATTTATCTATTATTTGATGTTATAGTTGGACTAAGTTAAACTTGAGTCAAAATGGCTGGAGTTCTCAGACTTGTGTTATACCCCTCTTGTTCAATGCGGCTGGTGTCCCTGACTCCTTCAATGCAGGAAATGTGTCCAGCTGCAGTTCTTGTTAGATCACATGATGGCTCTGGAGCTCCAGATGGACTCACTTTGGAGCATCCGCGATGCTGAGGATAGCACGTTTAGCGAATTGGTCACACCGCAGATTAGGATTACTGAGGGAGAAAGGGAATGGATGATCAAAAGGCAGAGAAAGAGCAGGAAGGAAGTGCAGGCGTTCTCTGCGATCATCTCCCTCCAAAACAGGTATATCATTTTGAATACTGTTGGGGAGATTGCTCACCAGGGGAAGACAGCAGTAGCCAGATTCATGGCACCATGGCTGGCTCTGCTGTACAGAAGGGCGGGAAAAATAGTGGAAGGGCTATAGACGAAGGGGATTCAATTGTAAGGGGAGTAGATTGGCAGTTCTGTCATCAAAAATGAGACTCCCAAAAGGTGCGTTGCCTCCCAGATGCACAGATCAGGGATGTCTCAGATCGGCTGCAGGACATTCTGAAGTGGGTGGGTGAACCATCAGTTATCATGGTGCATTTGGGCACCAATAATATTGGTAAAAAATGGGATGAGGTCCTACAAGCAGAATTTAGGAAGTTAGCGGCCAAGTTAAAAAGTAGGACCTTGAAGGTAGTAATTTAGGATTGCTACCAGTGCCATGCGCTAGTCAGGGTAGAAATGAAAGGATAGGCAGGATAAATAAGTGGCTTGAGATATGGTGCCGGAGGGAGGGGTTCAGATTTATGGCACATTAGGACTGGTTCTGGGGGAGGTGGGACGATTGCAAATTGGACAGTCTACACCTGGGCAAGAGTGGAACCAGTGTCCTTGAGGATGCTTTTGCTAACGCTATTGGGGAGGGTTTAAACTAATGTAACATGAAATGAGAACCAAAAGAGGAGGTTAGTGGACAGTAAAGAGGTAGTAACTAAAGCCTGTAAGGAACTAGATAATGAAGTCAGTGTGACTAAGGGGAATAGTAGGCAGGAAGCAGATGATGAACGCAAATGGACAGGTGGTCTGAAGTGCATTTGTTTTAATGCGAGAAGTGTAGCAGGTAAGGCAGATGAACTTAGGGCTTAGATTAGTAACTGAGAGTCTGATGTTACTGCTATGACTGAGACTTCATTAAGGAAAGAACAAGATTGGCAACTAAATATCCCAGGATGTAGATGCTACAGGCGGGATAGAGAGGGAGGTAAAAGTGGTGGGGAGTTGCAATACTAGTCAGAGAAGATATCACAGCTGTACTGAAGGAGGGCACGAGGGAGGACTCAAGCAGTGAGGCAATGTGGGCAGAGCTCAGAAATTGGAAGGGTGCAGTAACAATGTTGGGGCTGTACTACGGGCCTCCCAACAGCGAATTTGAGATAGAGGTACAAATATATCAACAGATTATGAAAAGATGTAGGAGCAACAGGGTGGTGGTGATGGGAGATTTTAATTTTCCCAATATTGGCTGGGATTCAGTTAGTGTTTGAGGTCTAGATGGAGCAGAATTTGTAAGGAGCATCCAGGAGGGTTTTCTAGAGTAGGTTGTAAATAGTCCAACTTGGGAAGGGACATAGTGGACCTGGTGCTGGGTAATGAGTCCGGCCAGGTGGTTGAAGTTTCAGTAGGAGATTACTAAGGGAATAGTGATCACAAAACCATCAGTTTGAGAATACTCATGGACAAAGATGAGAGTGGTCCTAAAGGAAGAGTGCTAAATTGGGGCAAGGCTAACTATAGCAAAATTCGGCAGGAGCTGTGGAACGTTGATTGGGAGTAGCTGTTTGAGGGTAAAGCTACATTTGATATATGGGCGGCTTTTAAAGAGAGGTTGATCAGAGTGCAGGACAGACATGTCCCTGTGAAAATGAGGGATAGAAAGGGCAAGATTAGGAAACCATGGATGACAGTGAAATGATGAAATAAGCCAAGAGTAAAAAGGAAGCATGCATAAGGTCTAGGTGACTGAAAATAGACAAAGCTTTGAAAGAAGGTTTATAAAATCATGAGGGGCAGGATAAATAAACAAAGTATTTTCTCTGGAGTGGGGGACGAGAGGGCATAGGTTTAGGGTGAGAGCAGAAAAATATAAAAGAGACCTAAGGAGCAACGTTTTCACGCAGTGGGTGGTACATGTATGGAATTAACTGCCACAGGCTAGTACAACTGAAACATTTAAAAGGCATCTGGAATAGGAAGGGTTTGGAGGGATATGGGCCGGGTGCTGGCAGGTGGGACTAGATTGGGTTGGGACATCTGGTTGGCATGGACAAGTTGAACCAAAAGGTCTGTTTCCATGCTATACATCTCTATGACTATGACTAGGAAAGTAGGACCAATCTGAAATGATGAATTAAGAGGGCTAAAAGGGGTCATGAAATATCTTTTGCAAACAGGGTTAAGGAAAATCCCAAAGACTTTTATTCGTATCTAAGGAATAAAAGAAAGATTATCCGGGTGGGGGTGCAGTGGGAAGAGGGATTTGAACTTACATAGCCATGGCTGACAAAGTCAGGAAATGTATCAAAGAAAAAGACAGAGTCTATAAAGTGGCCAAAAGCACTGGGAAATCAGAAGATCGAGAAGGCTACAAAAACAAACAGAGGATAACAAAGAGAGAAATAAAGAAGGAGAGGATCAAATATGAAGGTAGGCTAGCCAGTCATATTAGAAATGATAGTAAAAGATTCTTTCAATACATAAGAAACAAATGAGAGGCGAAAGTAGACATGGGGTCGCTCCAGATTGATGCAGGAAGGCTAATGCTGGGAGATAAAGAAATAGCTGAAGAACCTAATAACTACTTTGCGTCAGTTTTCACAGTAGAAGACATGAGTAATATCCCAACAATTAAGGAGAGTCATGGGGCAGAGTTGAGTCTGGTGGCCATTACAAAAGCGAAAGTGCTAGAAAAGCTAAAAGGTATAAAATTTGATAAATCTCCTGGCCCCAATGGGCTACATCCTAGCGTTCTGAGGGAGGTGGCTGAGGAAATAGCGGAGGCATTTGTTGTGATCTTTCAAAAGTCACTGGAATCAGAGAAAGTCCCGGATGATTGGAAGATCGCTGTTGTAACCCCCTTGTTCAAGAAAGGATCAAAACAAAAGATGGGAAATTATAGGCCATTTAGCCCAACTCAGTTGTTGGTAAAATTCTAGAATCCATGTTAAGGATGAGATTTCTAAATTCTTGGAAGTGTTGGGTTAGACTAGAACAAGTCAGCATGGATTTAGTAAGGGGAAGTCGTGCCTGATAAACCTGTTAGAATTCTTTGAAGAGGTAACAAGTCGGTTAGATCAGGGTAACCCAGTGGATGTTGTTTATCTAGACTTCAAAAAGGCCTTTGATTAGGTGCCTCATGGGAGACTGCTGAGTAAAGTGAGGGCCCATTGTGTTCAAGGTGAGCTGCTGACATGGATTGAGGATTGGCTGTCTGACAGAAGGCAGAGAGTTAGGGTAAAAGGTTATTTTTCGGAATGGCAGCTGGTGACAAGTGGTGTCCTGGAGAGTTCAGTGTTGGGGCCACAGCTGTTCACTTTATATATTAGTGATCTGGATGAAGGTACTGGGGGCATTCTGGTGACGTTCGCCGATGATACGAAGTTAGACAGACAAGCAGGTGGTTCTGAGGAGATGGGGAGGCTGCAGAAAGATTTAGACAGTTTAGGAGAGTGGTCCAGGAAATGGCTGATGAAATTCAACGTAAGCAAATGCGAGCTCTTGCAATTTGGAAAAAAGAATACAGACATTGACTATTTTCTAAACAGTGAGAAAATTCATAAAGCCAAAGTACAAAGGGATCTAGGAGTGCTAGTTCAGGATTCTCTAAAGGTTAATTTGCAGGTTGAGTCCGTGATTAATAAAGTGAATGTAATGTTGTCATTTATCTCAA
Organism: Chiloscyllium plagiosum; assembly: GCF_004010195.1. NCBI lineage: Eukaryota > Metazoa > Chordata > Chondrichthyes > Orectolobiformes > Hemiscylliidae > Chiloscyllium > Chiloscyllium plagiosum. Next base: position 40,086,118 of record NC_057710.1, read on the forward strand.
GAGGGTTGGAATATAAAAGCAGCAATGTGCTTCTGAGACTTTATAAAGCTCTACTTAGGCCTTATTTAGAATACTGTGTCCAATTTTGGGGCCCACACCTCAGGAAGGACATACTGGCACTTGAGCGTGTCCAGTGGAGATTCACACGGATGATCCCTGGAATGGTAGGCCTAACATATGATGAACGGCTGAGGATTCTGGAATTGTATTCATTAGAGTTTAGAAGGTTGAGGGGAGATTTCATAGAAACTTACAAGATAATGCATGGCTTAGAAAGGGTGGATGCTGGGAAATTGTTTCCGTTAGTCAGGGAGACTACGACCTGTGGGCACAGCCTTAGAATTAGAGGGAGTCAATTTAGAACAGAAATGAGGAGACATTTCTTGAGCAAGAGAGTAGTGGGCCTATGGAATTCATTGCCATGGAGCACATTGGAGGCCGGGACATTAAATGTCTTCAAGGCAGAGATTGATAAATACTTAATCTCACAATGGATTAAGGACTACAGACAGAGTGCAGGTAAGTGGAGTTTAAATGTCCATCAGCCATGATTAAATGGCAGAGTGGGCTCGATGGGCCGACTAGCCTTATTTCCACTCCTATGTCTTATGGTCTTATGGTCTAACAATTTGATTGGAGATAGTCAACATGGTTTCATCAATGGTAGGTCATTTCCCACAAACCTCATTGAATTTTTTGAGAAGGTGACCAAGCATGTGGGTAACGGTAGGGCAGTTGACCTGGTGTACATGGACTTCAGTAAAGCCTTTGATAAAGTTCCATATGGTAGGATTTGGAGAAAATGCGGAGGCATGGGATTGAGGGTGATTTGGATTAGAAACTGGCTTTCTGAAAGAAGGCAGCGAGTGGTGGAAAGCTGTGCAAGCCAAGTCATTGAGTGTACTTAAGACAGAGATAGATAGGTTCTTGATTGGTAAGGGGTTCAAGAGGTATGGCGAGAAGGCAGGAGAATGGGGTTGAGAAACATGTAAATCATGATCGAATGGTGAAGCAGACTTGATCAGGCGAATGGCCTAATGTTTTGCCTATATTTTATGATCTAAGGCTTCAATAAATGTGAACCCTGAGATTATTTTCAAAAATATACAGTCCATCGTGAAATTTGTTTTTTATCTTGAGTGAGAAGCTGGACAGTTTTGAATGTGGAGGAAGGAATCTGTGGGTTCAGTTGGGATTAGAAATATGAAAATTAAAAGTTAGAAATTCTTTCAGTAACTATTGTTAAAGCATGATGTTTCAGGGCAAAAAAGTGGGAAACAAAAACTCCCACTTGGCAACTGGCATGTTATGTATCTCAGTTGGCTATCAACTTAAATGATTCTTAAATGGTAAGACTATCTTTAATACCCATTGTTGTGTACATCAGAACCATTATTATCTACATTCAGTAAGAATCTACATCAGGAAACATAATACATAATGGCATTGACCTCGGTAGAATCTGCAAGATCGTGCAAAGACAGATATGAAGACAGCACCAGGAACAAACTTGCATGCGGGTATTGGGTCATTGGGCCAACACATTCTGACCTCCAGAGAGCTCTTGCTAGATGTGGGTGAAGAATGAAAGCAACGAACTGCCTGTCAGCAGCAGTGGTTATTAGAGTGACAGAGAGATTACGGTACTAAAGGAAGCCATCTAGAGAGCATACTGGCTCTGTGTAAAGCAATCTAGTCACTCTGCACTCTATCACAAATCTTCACAAAAAACACAGTTCAATCCCTGTAGCCCTGCAAGTTTATTTTCCTCAAGTGCTCATCCAGTTTCCTTTTGCAATCATTGATCATGCTCGCTTTCATCACTCTTATATGCTGATTATTCCAGATTATTAGTACTCACTACATTCTTACATTTCCCATATTACTTATACAAAACCTTCAATTTTGAATGAATGAATGATTTAGCATTTTTGTCACACTTAAATTTGGTGTCAGCTAGTCATTGGACCATATGCTTTTCTTTGTGTACCATGTCTAATCCTTCCTTAATCTTACAAACATTTATCAAAATTTCTTTCAGTTTCCTTTTGCTTGAGGAACAATACCCGCTTCTCCAATTCAGTTTTGGTGTAAAATCCCTCATCTCTCGAACCATTCTGGTAAATTTGAATTGGTGGCATGGGATTGTGATGATGAACTAGAACTCAAAGAACTCTGGCCATTATTAACTTGTAATTCCAAAATGGTTTCTGTGGAGAGCTGATACAGTCAAAAATCTCCGTGGATGTAACTTACAGGGGTGTCTAGAGGGACAGACCTATGGAATGCAACATGTAAAATGTCAAAGAATTTTCAAACAGATTGGCTGTGATCATAAAAATAATAAAATCCTCTGCCAGTCAGCAAGCCACCCCCCTGCGGATTATATCCCAAACTGTAGACCTATTTTTTGTTTTTTCCTTGGTAGAATATACAACAAACATTAAATAGCCAACTTCAACTCTACTGTATGTTGTGACGGTAAGAATCAAAGAGCCATCCCCTTGTTGTCCCTGTGTTGCATGTAAGGATACTTCTTGTTCATAGTGTTCCAAATCAGGAATCAGGCCAAAGGAACTTCAATCAGCCTGCAAAATCAAATATCTCACAAATCGTCTATTAAACTATCAATGTCAACACAACCCAATTACAGACGCACACTGTCTTATCTGCTTTTCTCGAACAGTTCAGAGGCTGATTTGTATAACCCTGACTTTTACTTGTAACATTTTGGACTTGCCCCTTATTCTAATCTACATGAAACTTTTTGTTCATTCAAGAAAGCCTGGTGAAATTGTCTCCTTTAAAAGCATTTTGTCATTTGGTCTGGGAGAAAGGTATCCATAGGGAAGAGACCCTTTACAAATTAATTCTTGTTGCAAGAAGGTAGGTGAGCATGAGAACCATGCTCACCATCTGGGAGCTTTACAGTTTGGTGAATCTCATTTGAAACCAGGATCTCTCAGCTCATACACACTTTTGAAAATTGTGTCATTTATATTATGCTGCCTTTTTAAATCAGTGCTTCCAAAGTGCATTAAATTCAGTTGTTCCATGTTTAACTCTATTTGCCATGCGTTTGACATTGTATTCACACCATTCTGCTGAGGTGTCTCCTTTCTATTATCTAAATTATTGGTGCGGTGCTCCATTGTTATCTGTCCAACCACAGGCAAAGCATCTCTAATGACAGTGCTAATTTATTTCTGTTGTACTGTAACCTCTTGAACTCTCCAAAAATCTAACCTTGGCTCCCTGCTATTCTACATGTATATCTTGCAGCTTAACAATACCAGCTGCAGACATGAGGTCTGGTTCCAATGTGTGCTGATAACAAATAGCTCTACTTCTCCCAACAGTTTGCCTACAGACATAACTTGTTTAGGAGTAAATAGACATTCTGACAAAAATATGGAAAGGTTCAGCAATTACTAATTCATGTGTGGAAAACACAGTGGCAGAGATGGATGAGGTCATTGGGTCAGGCAGTAAATTATTGAGATCAGCTCTCAGTTGAAAAAGGAAGATGATGACGCGTTTATGATTGCAGTAATATACATGCTTTGTTAGACCTTTTGAAGAATTCTGAAAGAAGCACGGAGGATAGCTTATTGGCGGTACATTCAAACCTGGGATGGCAGCAGACAAAATAGAAAGAGAATCAGTGATGGATTAGGTCATGGGTGGGTAACCTTTTATGTTGGAAGGCCGCATTATGCTAGTTGTAATCCAATAAGGCCGCATCCAAGAAACTTCAATTATATATTCTTCAAAATTCACATTATTTTGTAAAAATCTAACTATTATATACTAACTAAAAAAAAGGAAAAAAATGTTAATTCTAAAGTTAACTAACCTTTTAATGACTTTGTTGTGACTGCTTTTTGTAGGAAAGCATTTGAATATTTGGTTGCAGTATGGAGGTCTGCAGTTTTAGCTGATCCTCTAGATGAGTATCCGTCATTTGTGACCTTAAGGGCGTCTTGATTTTGGTTAAGTAGGAGAATGTAGATTCACAGCAATAAGAGTTGAAAAGCAAGAAAGCATTTCTTGTGCATGTTGCAAAATTTGGATTCATTCAAAAGTCCACACACAATGGCCTCGAAGCCTTCAGGTTCCCCACCCCTGGATTAGGATATGTGCTGTGCAACAAGGTGCTATCATAACCTATTCAGTGACGCCAGTTTGGGTTCAGCCAGGGCCATGTTGCTGCTGACCTCATTACAGCCTTGGTTCAAATATGAACAAAAAATGGTGAATTCCACAGAAGAGGTGAGAGTGACAACCCTTGACATCAAGGCTACAGTTGACTGGGTGTGGAATCAAAGAGGCCTAGCAAAACTGGGATCAATGGGTATCAGGGGGCAGACTCTCCGCTGGTTGCTATTGTACCTTGCACAGGAAGATGCTTGTGATTTTTGGAGGTTAGTCATCTGAGCTCCAGGACATCTCATCAGATGTTCTTCAAGGTAGCATCCTAGGCCCAACCATCTTCAGCTACTTCATCAATGACCTTCCCTCCATCATAAAGTCAGAGTGGGAATGTTCACTGGTGGTCACAATTTGCTAGCACCATTTGTGATTCCTCAGACACTGAAGCAGTCCACATTCAAATGCAACAAGACCTGGACAATATCCAGGCTTGGACTGACAAGTGGCAAGTAACAGTCATGCCACACAAATGCCAGGCTATGACCATCTTCAATAAGAGGCAATCTAATCACCATCCCTTGATATTCAGTGGTGTTACCACCACTAAATCCCCCACGATCAATATTCTAGGGGTTACGGCTGACCAGAAACTCAACCATATATAAATATAGTGGCTGCAAGAACAGGTCAGTGGTTGGGAATACTGCAGAGAATATTTCATCCTTTGACTCCCCAAGGCTGAAAACCAGGCAACCACTTTCCTGAATGAGTGAAGCTCCAACAATACTCAAGAAGCTTGACATCATCCAGGACAAAAGCCTGTTTGATTAGCAACATTTCCACAATCATCCACTTCCTCATCACCCACATTCAGTAGTATCAGCATGTACTCGCTACAAGATGCACTGCTGAAAATCAGGAAAGATCCTGAGACAAGGTCTTCCAGACCCAGACTACTTCCACCTAAAAGGACAAAGGCAGCAGATACATGGAAACGCCATCACCTAGAAGTTCCTCTCAAGCCACTCACCAAAAAATCATCATTCCTCCAGTGTCGCTGAGTCAAAATCCTGGAATTTCCTCCCTAAGGACCTTATGGGTCACCCTTCAGCAGGTGGACTGCAGTGGTTCAATAAGGCAGCTCACTACCACCTTCTCAAGGGCATCTAAGGATGGACAGTAAAATGCTGTCCAGCCAGCGATGCCAACATTCCACAAGAGAATTAAAAAAAAAGATTCAGAGGCCACTGCCCAGTAAGGTACCTGAAAGGTAATATAACTGGGTAACTGGAAAGAGAGGATGGAAGAAAAGAATGCAAGAGATTCAGAAGAGGACATACAAACATATGAATTAGGAGTAGGAGGAGGCCATTCATCCCCTGACTGAAGTCCATATAGATCATGTCCACCGCTCTGCCCTCATCAATCCTCTTTGTTACTTCTTCAAAAAACTCAATCGAGCTTTTGAGAGACATGATTTCCCACACACAAAGCCATGTTGACTCTCCCTAATCAGTCCTTGCCTTTCCAAATACACGTGAATCCTGTCCCTCAGGATTCCCTCCAACAAATTGCCCACCACTAATGTCAGGCTCACTGGTCTATAGTCCCCTGGCTTGTCCTTTCTTGAACAGTGGTATCACGTTTGCCAAACTCCAGTCTTCTGGCACCTCACCTGTGATTATCAATGATACAAATATCTCAGCAATGGGTAGAGCAATCACTTCCCTAGCTTACCACAGAGTTAGAGGGTACACCTGATAAGGTCTTGGGGATTTATCCACCTTTATACGTTTCAAGACGTCCAGCACCTCCTCCTTTGTATATATGGACATTTTTCAAGATGTCGCCGTCTATTTCCCCACATTCTATATCTTCTATATCCTTTTCCATAGTAAATACAGATGCAAAATACTCATTTAGTATCTCTCCTATCTCCTGTGGTTCCACACATAGGCTGCCTTGCTGATCTTTGAGGGGCCCTATTCCCTCTCTTTTGTCCTTAGTATTTATAAACACCCTTTGGATTCTCCTTAACTCCATTTGCCAAAGCTATCTCATGTCCTCTTTTTGCCCTCCTGATTTCTCTCTTAAGTATACTCCTATTGCCTTTATACTCTTCTAAGGAGTCACTCGATCTGTCCTGTCTATACCTGATATATAGAACATAGAACAATACAGCGCAGAACAGGCCCTTTGGCCCTCGATGTTGTGCCAACGTGTGAACTAATCTAAGCCCATCCCTCTAACACTATCCCATCATCATCCATATGCTTACCCAAGGACTGTTTAAATGCCCCTAATGTGGCTGAGTTAACTACATTGGCAGACAGGGCATTCCATGCCTTTACCACCCCCTGTGTAAAGAACCTGACTCTTACATCTGTCTTAAATCTATCACCCTTCAATTTGCAGCTATGCCCCCTCATACATCTTCCTAGGAAAAAAACACTCACTGTCCACCCTATCTAATCCTCTGATCATCCTGTATGTCTCTATTATATCCCCTTTTAGCCTTCTTCTCTCCAAATGAGAACAGACCCAAGTCCCTCTGCCTTTCCTCATAAGACCTTCGCTCCAGACCAGGTAACATTGTTAAATATCCTCTGCACCTTTTTCCAATGCTTCCACATGGTGCGACTGTCTGTGTGGAGTTTGCACATTCTCCCCGTGTCTGCGTGGGTTTCATCTGGGTGGTCTGGTTTCCTCCCACAGTCCAAAGATGTGCAGATAAGGTGAATTGGCCATGCTAAATTGCCCATAGTGTCAGGTGCATTAGTCAGAGGGAAATGGGTCTGGGTGGGTTACTCTTCGGAGGGTCGGTGTTGACTTATTCGGCCAAAGGGCCTGTTTTCACACTGTAGGGAATCTAATCTCATCTAATCTAATCAACTGTACACAATATTCCAAGTGAGGTTGCACAAGTGTTTTGTACAATTGCAGCATGACTTCACGCCTCTGGAACTGAATCCCTCTACCAATAAAACCTAACACATTGCATGCCTTCTTTTTCTTCAAATATATTTTTATTGAGAAAATAGATTTTTTAAAAATATTACAACAAATACAAAACAATTCAAAACAATACAAAGAAAGAACACAAGAAAGTAAAATAAACCACCCTCATGTACAAATGTATAAATATATATAGAAAAATAGAGAATAAAAAAACCAATTAACTATTTAACTAACTAAATAATAACCAACAACAAGCTAATAGATAGAATTAACTCAACTCAGCCAAACAAGACACTCGTATGTTTGCAGTTCCTCCTCCCGAGATACTGGACTTGTAAAACACAATCCTTACGGCTATATAAAAGCCTTATTAATGTGGCAGATAAATCTGTGTCTAGGTATTCTAACAAGGGCTGCCATGTCTTATAGAAATTCTCAATTTTGTGGTGTGCTATACTTGTGAGAAAATCCAAGGGGATATGCTCCATAACAATCTTCTGCCAATCTGACAGGTTTGGGGGATTTCCGATACCCAACCTAGCAAGATATTCTTTCTTGCGCCGAAAGTGAGGATATTGAAAAGTTTTTTTTTCTTATTCGCATTTACAAGGAACACACTGGGCAGGCCAAGAAGAGGAGAGATCGGGTCCTTCTCCACCCTTACACCCAAAATCCTCTCCATTGCACCTGCCACAGCGCTCCAGTATGTTTGAAGCCAACCACAGGACCAGAGACAATGGGTAAGAGTGCCTGTACCAACCTTCCTCTTAGAACATATTGAAGATTCCCTGGTTTAAATTTTGACAAACGGTCGGAGCCAAGTGGACCCTATGGAGAATCTTCAACTGTAAAGCATAGGTCCTATTGCAAATTGATATCTTTCCTGCGTTTTCCCAAATATCTTCCCATGCCTCTGAGGAGACCTCAATGCCTAGCTCTCTCTCCCACACCCTGCAGAGTCGATTGAACTCATCTGAGGGGGCACCCCCCAATTGATGACATAAAGTGCTGACAGAAAGTGTATCTTAGCACTGAGCACCCTCCTTTCTATGTCAGATTTGTAGGGATCAGTCAAAAGTGTAGTCTTTTCTTTGAATAAAATCCCTAACATGAAAAAAAAATGAAATAGGTCCCTGTTACATAGCTCACATTTCCATGCTAACTGATCAAAGGACATCATTGTGGCTCCCTCAAATAAATCACCCATGCAAGACACACCCCTAGCTGTCCAATGTTTGAATCCTGAATCTATCATCCCCAGTTGAAAATCCGGCATACCATTATAGGTGTAAGAGAAGATATTTTGCCAATATTGCCTTTCTTCTGCCGAATTGCCATCCATGCTTTAACAATATTGATAACTATTGGGTTATGGTAATATTCTCTAATTGTCCTCATTTTGTCCAAAAACAGCAAGCAAGTAAGGGGGCACCTTGCCTGGGAGGTCTTGATATCTAACCATATTGAAAAAGAGTCACCACAGGCCCAATCACTCACGTAGGATAAAAGCGAGCTTTGTTGGTAGCTTTTAATGTCCGGGAGATCCACTACCCCCGATCTGTGAGACAATTGCAGTTTAGCTAATTTAATAAGGGGCTGCTTATGATGCCAAATAAAAGAGCTGAACCAGCCGTTCAGTCTCCTGAATTGTTTGCTTATTGAAAATCAGGGGGAGCATCTGTATAGGGTAAAGCAAACGTGGGAGAATATTCATCTTAATAAGCGCTATCCGATCCAACTACAAGACTTGAAGTGCCTCCCATCTTTGAAGGTCTTGTTTGATTTTGTCAAGTAATTGAACAAAATTAGCTTTGAACAGTCGATCCAGAACTGGAGTGATGAATATGCCCAAAAACACAAAACCCCCAGTGACCACTTTAATAGGAATCGATATTCACCCTCAAGACCCAGCACATTCATAAGACCACCCATAAGCATAGCCTCTGATTTTGCAAGATTAATCTTGTACCCTGAAAAGGCATCAAATGCACTGATGCTTTGTATCAGGCAAGGCAACAAAACTGCTGGATTTGACAAAAAAATTAGGACATCGTTCGCGTTCAACAAAATCTTATGTAATTTTCACCCCACTTCTGGAGCTGATATATTAGGATCCCTACGAATGGCCTCCACTGATGGTTCAATCACCAACGTAAAAAGCAACAGCGAAAGGAGACAGCCCTGCCGCCTGCCCCTAAAAATGTTAAAATTGCTGGATCGCGGCCATTAGTGATGACCGCAGTAAGAGGGTCACTGTTGAGAACCTTTGCCCATCTTATAAAGACTTCACCCAAGCCAAACCACTCCAGTATAGAAAAGGTACAGCCACTCAACTCGGTCAAGTGCCTTCTCTGTATCTAGAGAAATCACTAATCCCTGTATTGACTGTTGTTGACATGCTTGAATTACAGTAAGCAGCCTCCTAACATTATTGGAGGATCTATGGCCCTTTATGAAACCCGTCTGGTCGTCTTTAACAATATAAGGTAACACAGTGTTCAGCTTTAACATGAGAGTCTTAGTGAGGATTTTAACGTCCACATTTCAGAGTGAAATGGGCCTGTACAAAGCATAGTCGTCCGGGACCTTCCCTTTTTTAAGAATAAGCAAAATATTGGCCTCTCTCAAAGATGGTGGGAGACAATCATAGCTGTATGAGTCATTAAACATATTGAGCATCAGGCCTGACAATATGTTTATTAATTCCTTATAGAATTCGCTGGGAAATCCATCAATAGACAATAGTCAATAGGTGCAGGAGTAGGCCATTCTGTCCTTCGAACCTGCACCACCATTCAATATGATCATGGCTGATCATCCTTAATCAATATCCTGTTCCTGCCTTATCTCCATAACCCTTGATTCCACTATCCTTGAGAGTTCTATCCAACTCTTTCTTAAATGAATCCAGAGACTGGGTCTCCACTGCCCTCTGGGGGAAAGCATTCCACACAGCCACCACTCTCTGGGTGAAGAAGTTTCTCCTCATCTCTGTCCTAAATGGTCTACCCCGTATTTTTAAGCTGTGTCCTCTGGTTCGGCACTCACCCATCAGCGGAAACATGTTTCCTGCCTCCAAAGTGCCCAATCCTTTAATAATCTTATATGTCTCAATCAGATCCCCTCTAAACTCAAGGGTATACAAGCCCAATCGCTCCAGTCTTTCAGCATAAGGTAGTCCCGCCATTCCAGGAATTGACCTCATGAATCTACGTTCACCAACCCATCAGCACTGGGTGCCTTTCCACTCTGAAGCTGCTTCACAGCTTCCTGCACCTCCTGCTCTTTAAAGGGGGCATTGAGAAAAGACTCTTTTTGGGGATCACACCTGGGAGTTCTAGATCCTTAAAAAAAGGATCCATTTTGGCCCGCCCCTCCTCACAACCCTCAGATTGCTATAATTTAGAGTAAAATCTCTGGAATGCCACATTAATCTTTTTGAAGTCACGTTAGGTTCCCAGACCCTTCCCTAATCACTGTAATGACTTGAGAGGCACTCCTTTTCCTGGTGACATATGCTAGATATTTGCCTGGCCTGTCGCCATGCTCATATAATCTTTGCTTTGCAAAAGTAAGCTCCTTCTTTGCTGTCTGCGTGAGCATGGAATTCAATGCAGACCACAGTGCCATAAGCCTCTGTAACTTGACCAACGAGGGCCTGTCAAAGTAGACCTTCTCAGCTGCCTTCAACCGTGCTTAGAGGAGACGTTGCTGCTCACTCTTCTGCTACTTCCTACTGGCACAGTAGGAAATAACTAAACCCCTGGCATAGGCTTTGGCAGTTTCCCAAAGGACAGATAGGCTACTAACCGAGCCTGAGTTAATGTCTAGGAATGCCCAAAATTCCCTAGAGAAGTACTCCACAAACTTATTATCCTTGAGGATAATGGATCCATTTGCCAGTGCCTCAAACTCACTGTAGCATCCTTAATCTTAACCAACAGGTACACTGGAGCGTGATCGGAGATGGTACTATTACCAATTGTACAAGATGTCACCAAGTCCAGGGTTGCCACGGGGGTCAGGAAAATATCAATCCTGGTGTGAAATCTGTGCAGATTGGAAAAAAACGTAAAATCCCTGCCTGTAGGTTGGAGATGCCTCCAAACGTCCACCAACCCTAACTCCACTAATTGTTTAGTTTGCACAGAAGGTATTGGGGGGCCTTTGGACAACCTATCTACTGTGGGATCCATGAGACAGTTAAAATCTCCCCCTATAATGATATGCCGGGACCTGAGATTGATCAGTTTAGAGAATGCATCTACCAAACATTTGATGGGATGTGCTGGAGGGCAATAAACATTTAAAACACCATATTCTTCCCTTTTTATTAGGGCTTTGAGAATTACAAACCTCCTGTGTGTGTCTTTAACACACTCTAGTAACTTAAATGGGAGATTCCTCCGAACCAAAATAGCCACTTCCCTACTTCTTTTATTAAAAGATGAAAAGTAAGCCCAATCAAAGCCATTCTGCTGTCATTTCAAATGTGCTCTATCATCCAAGTGTGTTTCCTGTAAGCAATATCCATCTTCTCCTTTCCAAGACTCAAAAATACCTTCTTCCTCTTAATTGGTGAATGACTCCCCTTGATATTCCAGGTACACCATTTAATCAAGTCGTTAATCATAACTTTCTGCAGTAACATGTAGTTTCCAGAGAGGAGGAACTCGAACCACAAATTGCCGAGCCTTAGTGTCACATGATCCATCGAACTTAAAAACTACATAAACTAAAACCCCTATATTTAACAAACCTATAAAGCTATGTACAACAAAAACCAAAAAAAAAAACCAAATATAAAGCGCCGACGATGCTGAATAGGGGAGGTCACCCCCTCACACCCATTCCAAACTGCCATAAGTAGACATCTAGCCATCCCAATCATTTTCCCTCCTCCCAGCTAGAGCCGCACCGCAAACACAAGCAGAAAAATAAAGTAAATATACCATGGACTAGCAATATGAATAAAGAAAATTTTTCTTGAAGAAAGAAAGGGGTAAATACCCCATCCTTTGGTACAACTTAACTTAGAAATTGAAAGTACACATCTGAACCGCCACCAAACATAGTTTAAACCAGATTATTACCAATAAAAAAAGAAAAAGAAAACCCCAACTGGACTTCCTCTGTTTTTAAAGAAAGAAAAGCAAAGACATACACAAACAACACTACTATTTGTACATACTAAATTGTTCAGATTAGGTTAATTTGTCTAAAAAGTCTCTTGCCTTCTCTGATGTATCAAAGAGATGTACAGATCCCTCTAAGGTGTAACAAAGCACTGCCAGATACCCCAGAGTGTACTGGGTCCCGAACTCCCTCAGTCTTCTCTTGACACCGTCATAGGACTTTCTTTTCAGGATCACCACCGTCGAGAAGTCCTGGAAACACATGATCTTAGAGCCCTTGTAAACTCGGGTCTTCGGATCCTTCCCCTGGATTCTGGAAGCTTCTCCTTATCTTATAATGATGAAACCACACCAAGACAGGACGAGGACGTTGACCCAGACCTGATCTCTGCTGTGACCCGGTGAGCCTTCTCGATCTTAAAGCCTCTCATTCCAGCCTCCAAGTTAACCAATTTTCAATAAATTCCACCTTCCTTTCCCTCCGGCTGACCGACGATCCGAATATTTTTTTCTGGCCCCTGTTCTGAAAATCATCCACTTGGTCACTCAACTTTTGCACTTGTATCTCCATGGCTTGGATCCTATCCTTGGAAGAACTGGTATCAGCTTCCACCACTGTGACTCTGTGTTCAACCTCATCCATCCTCTTTTCTAGGTCTCCCAGCTGCTGTTCATGCTTCTGCAGCATGATAGAGATCGAGGCCAGCTTCTTCTCTATCTGCTTCCCCAACGTCTCACGAGCTCGTTCACCAGGGCCTGATAGGTAATCGAGTCCGAGGATCTTGCAGGCTGGGCCGCAGGCCTGGCCTCGGACAAACCTCCTCTTTTTGCAGCAGAGAACGGCGGGTGCTGGGCGGAAGTGAAGTCGGAGTGCAAAGCTGGTCGGGAAGGTAAGTGATTGTTATTTGAGTGGGTGTGTTCTAGACCCCAGGTCCTACAAAGTAGGGCCTCCCTCCCACCCTCCTCCTCTAAACTAAATTAAAAGTCCACAGACTTGCCCCAAAAAGAGGGTCCAAGGAAGTTCCTGTGGAGTGAAGAGTGAAGCTTTAGCTCAGGAGTCTTTGAACAGGAGTTGAGTGAAGTGATAACGCCACAGTTGAAGAGGGTGAAGACATGACTGCCAAGCTGGTTCAGTGTGCTACGTGCTTGATATGGGAGGTCAACGACTCTGGTGTGTCTGGCTCGTATAAGTGTGGAAAGTGTGTGCATGTTCAGCTAATGACAGATTATATTGCAGCACTGATGAAAGAACTCGAGGACCTTAGGCTCATCCGAGAGAATGAGATCTTTCTGAACAAGACCTTCAGCGAGGTTGCTGTGGTTCTGTTCGCCGAGCTGGAAGGTTTTGTTGCAAACGTTTCGTCCCCTGTCTCGGTGACATCCTCAGTGCTTGGGAGCCTCCTGTGAAGCACTTCTGTGGTGTTTCCTCCGGCATTTATAGTGGCCTATCCCTGCCGCTTCCGGTTGTCAGTTTCAGCTCCGCTGTAGTGGCCGGTATATTGGGTCCAGGTCTATGTGTTTGTTGATGGAGTTTGTGGATGAGTGCCAAGCTTCAACACATAGACCTGGACCCAATATACTGGCCACTACAGCGGACGGCTGAAACTGACAACCGGAAGCGGCAGGGACAGGCCACTATAAATGCCGGAGGAAACACCACAGAAGCGCTTCACAGGAGGCTCCCAAGCACTGAGGATGTCACCTAGACAGGGGACGAAACGTTTGCAACAAAAACTTCCAGCTCGGCGAACAGAACCACAGCAACGAGCACCCGAGCTACAAATCTTCTCACAAACTTTGAACTTCAGCAAGGTTATTACACCAACCATACCAGAAGAGAGCCGAAGAGAGCAGACGATGAGGAAGGCAGAGAGGAGACAGATGCAAGAGACCCCGGGGGAAGTACCTGTCAGGAACAAGTTGAATCTTTTTGGAAACAGTAGAGACAGATGACACTGCCAGTCCGTGAGGCAGCCAGGTCTGTCAATCAAAAGTTGGCGCAGAGGCAGAGCGGAAGAGTCGGACATCGCACAGAGCCGTGAGAGGAACTGACCGGGGTTTTTGTGGCAGCAGACGGGACTTAAGGATGGTGTGTTGCCTTCCTGGTGTCAGGGTTAAGGACATCACAGACAGAGTGCAGGAAAACCTCAAGGACAAAGGTGAAGAGCCAGCGGTGGTGGTACATGTGGCACAAATGATGTCGGGAAGAAGAGGAGGAACATACTACAGCGGGACTTCGGAGAACTAGGAAGAAGGCTGAAAAGCAGGACATCCAAGGTGGTTATCTCCAGTTTGCTTCCAGTTCGTGTGGCTGGGGAACTGGTGCAGGAAGCAAGGATTTAAATTCTTGGATTACTGGGATATGTTTTGTGGTAAGCATAAATTCTACAAGAGAGACAGTTTGCACCTTAACAGGTTAGGGACCAGCATTCTGGCAGGCAGATTTGCTACTGCAACACAGCTACGTTTAAACTAAGTAGCAGGGGAGAGGGGACAAACTGGATGTTTAAGAAGGAAATTGAAGGGAAAGTTAGAACAAGAGAAGTCAAGAAAGACAACTGTATCAATGAAGCAGAAAACTCAGAAAGGGATCATGCTATAAGGTTGAGTGAAATAGGAGTTGATGGGAAGGGTGAGAGCAGTAACAAATTAAAAATACTATACATGAATGCACGAAGCATTAGAAATAAGATGGATGAGCTTGAGGCTCTTTTGGAAATTGGCAGATACGATATTGTGGGTATAACTGAGACGTGGCTTCAAGTGGACAGGGCCTGGGAAATGAATATTCAAGGCTACACATGCTATCGTAAGGACAGACTGACGGGCAGAAGGGGTGGGGTGGCCATGTTGGTAAGGGATGATATTCAGTCCCTTGCGCGGGGGACCTAGAATCAGGGGATGTAGAGTCAGTGTGGATAGAGCTGAGGAATTCTAAGGGTAAAAAGACCCTCTTGGGAGTTATCTACAGGCCCCCAAATAGTAGTCTGGATGTTGGATGTAAGTTGAATCAGGAGCTGAAATTGGCCTGTCGCAAAGATGTCACTACAGTTGTTATGGGGGATTTTAACATGCAGGTAGACTGGGAGAATCAGGGTGTTTTTGGACCTCAAGAAAGAGACTTTCTGGAGTGTCTCCGAGATGGATTCTTAGAACAGCTGGTGCTGGAGCCTACCAGGGAAAACGCAATTCTGGATCTGGTATTGTGCAACGAACCAGAATTGATCAGGGACCTCAAAGTGAAGGAGCCATTGGGAAGTAGTGACCATCATACAATAAGCTTCAATCTGCAATTTGAGAGGGAGAGGGTACAATCGGAAGTGACAATATTTCAGTTGAATAAAGGGAACTATGGAGCTATGAGGGAAGAGCTGGCCAAAGTTCAATGGTGCAATACCTTAGCAGGGATGACAGTGGAGGAACAATGGCAGATATTTCTGTGTATAATGCAGAAGTTGCAGGATCAGTTCATTCCAAAAAGGAAGAAAGATCCCAGGAGGAGGCGTGGGTGGCCGTGGCTTACTAAAGTTAAAAGAGAAAAAGTATAACATAGCAAAGATAAGTGGGAAAACGGAGGACTGGGAAGCTTTTAAAGAGCAACAGAGGATTGCTAAGAAGGAAATACGCAGAGAAAAAATGAGGTACGAAGGTAAACTGGCCAAAAATATAAAGGAGGATAGTAAAAGCTTTTTTAGATATGTGAAAGGCAAAAAAATGGTTAAGACTAAAATTGGGCCCTTGAAGACAGAAACAGGGGAATATATTACGGGGAACAAAGAAATGGCAGAAGAATTGAATTGGTACTTCAGATCTGTGTTCACTGGGGAAGACACAAGCAATCTTCCAGAGGTAACAGTGGTTGAAGGACCTGAACTTAAGGGAATTTATATTTGCCAGGAATTGGTGTTCGAGAGACTGTTAGATCTGAAGGTTGATAAGTCCCCGGGGCCTGATGGTCTACATCCCAGGGTACTGAAGGAGGTGGCTCGAGAAATCGTGGATGTGTTGGTGATTATTTTCCAGAATTCGATAGATTCGGGATCAGTTCCTGCGGATTGGAGGGTGGCTAATGTTGTACTACTTTTTAAGAAAGGTGGGAGAGAGAAAACAGGAAATTATAGACCAGTTAGTCTGACCTCAGTGATGGGAAAGATGCTGGAATCTATTATAAAGGATGAAATTATGACACATCTGGATAGTAGTAACAGGATAGGTCAGAGTCAGCATGGATTTATGAAGGGGAAATCATGCTTGACTAATCTTCTGGAATTTTTTGAGGATAAAACTCTGAAGATGGACAAGGGAGATCCAGTAGATGTAGTGTACCTGGACTTTCAGAAAGCTTTTGATAAAATCCCACATAGGAGGTTAGTGAGCAAAATTAGGGCACATGGTATTGGAGGCAAACTACTAACTTTCCTGCCGACAGGAAACAAAGAGTAGTGATAAACGGCTCCATTTCGAAATGGCAGGCAGTGACCAGTGGGGTACCACAGGGATCAGTGCTGGGACCGCAGCTTTTTACAATATATATTAATGATATAGAAGATGGTATTAGTAATAACATTAGCAAATTTGCTGACGAAACTAAGCTGGGTGGCATGGTGAAATGTGAGGAGGGTGTTAGGAAATTACAGGGTGACCTGGACAGGTTAGGTGAGTGGCCAGATGCATGGCAGATAAATGTATGGTTATCCACTTTGGTGGCAAGAACAGGAAGGCAGATTACTATCTAAGTGGAATCAATTTAGGTAAAGGGGCAGTAGAAAGAAATCTGGGTGTTCTTGTACACCAGTCAATGAAGGTACAGCAGGTAGTGAAGAAGGCTAATAGCATGCTGGCCTTCATAACAAGAGGGATTGAGTATAGAAGCAAAGAGGTTCTTCTGCAGCTGTACAAGGCCCTGGTGAGACCACACCTGGAGAACTGTGCAGTTCTGGTCTCCAAATTTGAGGGAAGACATTCTGGCTATTGAGGGAGTGTAGCGTAGGTTCACGAAGGTCAATTCCTGGAATGGCGGGATTACCTTACACTGAAAGACTGGAGCAACTGGGCTTGTATACCCTTGAGTTTAGAAGACTGAGAGGGGATCTGATTGAGACATATAAGATTATTAAAGGATTGGACACTCTGGAGACAGGAAACATGTTTCCGCTGATGGGTGAGTGCCGAACCAGAGGACACAGCTTAAAAATACGGGGTAGACCATTTAGGACAGAGATGAGGAGAAACGTTTTCACCCAGAGAGTGGTGGCTGTGTGGAATGCTCTGCCCCAGAGGGCAGTGGAGACCCAGTCTCAGGATTCATTTAAAAAAGATTTGGATAGAGCTCTCAAGGATTGTGGAATCAAGGGTTATGGAGATAAGGCAGGAACAGGATACTGATTAAGGATGATCAGCCATGATCATATTGAATGGTGGTGCAGATGCGAAGGGCAGAATGGCCCACTCCTGCACCTATTGTCTATTGTCTATTGTCTCCCTTCTTCGACATCTCTGGTTGTCAAAAACGCAGCTAAGTTGATTTTTCACAGTTTTCTGAGACTCCACAACCTTTCCAGAGTCCCCGGATCTCACAATGGTCTGTGTTGGGCAGGTTAGACGTTCGTCCTGCTTATGCTGCGGTGTGGAGCTTGCAATGCGATCCTCTTAGATTGCCGCCATCTTGGATCACCCCTCTTGTATGCCTTTCTGACAGCACTATCAACCTGGGTGGCAACTTTCAGGGATCTGTGAACATGGACATCAAAATTCCTCTGCACATTCACACTACCATGATTCTTTCCTTTGACCCAGTAATCTGCCTTCCTGTTATTCTTCCCAAAATGAAACACCTCACATTTATCTGCATTGAACTCCATTTGCCATCCTTCAGCCCAATTCTACAGTTTATCCAAGTCCCCCTGCAACCTGCAACATTCTTCCACACTGTCCAGAACTCCATCGATTTTAGTGTAATCTGCAAACTAATTAATCCATGCGTCCAAGTCATTTATAAAAATGACAAACAGCAGTGGTCCCAAAACTGATCCTTGTGGCACACCACTAGTAACCGAACTCTCCAGACGGAATATTTTCCGATTCTAAAGGGTTATCCCTTCACTCTACCCTTAGGTCTGAGTCTCTCTACCAGTGAAAACTTTTTCTCCACATTCATGCTATCCAGATCCTTCAGAATTCTGTAACTTTCAACCAGATCCCAATGTTTTTCTCCTAAACTCCATCAAGTACGGACCCAGAGTCCTCAACTGCTCCGTATTTGCCAAGCTCTTCTTCCCCAGGATCATTCTTGTGAACCTCCTCTGGATGCCATTCAAGGCCAGCATATCTTTCCCTAGATATGGGGCCCAAAACCGCTCACAATATTCCAAGTGCTGTCTGACTAGAGCCTTTGATAGTCTCAGCAGTACATCTCCGTTCTTGTTTCCTAGCTCTCTTGAAATGAATGCTAACATTGCTTTTGCCTTCCTAACTGCAAACTGAACCTGAATGTTAACCTTAAGAGAATCCTGAACTCAGACTCCCAAGTCCCTTTGTGATTCAGATTGCTAAAGCCTTTCCCCATTTAGAAAATAGGCTATCCTTCTACCCTTTCTACCAAAGTGCATTACCTCACACTTTCCCACACTGTATTCCATCTGCCACTTCTTCACCCACTCTCCTCCCTGCTTCCTCAACACGACCTGTCCCTCCACCTATCTTTGTGTCATCTGCAAACTTAGCAGCAATGTCCTCAGTTCCTTCATCCAGACCGTTAACGTATAATGTGAATAGTTGTGGTCCCAACACAGACCCACCTCTGGAACTCCACTAATCACCAGCTGCCATTCTTAAAAAGACCGCTTTATCCCTATTCTCTGCCTTTTGCCAGCCAGCCAGTCCTTTATCCAATGCCAGTACCTTATCTCTAGTGCCATGAGCTCTCATCTTATGTGGCAGCCTCCTGTGTGGCCTTTTGTCAAAGGCGGTCTGAAAATCCAAATAGATCATGTCCACTGGCTCTTTTTTGTCCAACTTATTTGTTACTTCCTCAAAG
Source organism: Chiloscyllium plagiosum (assembly GCF_004010195.1). Lineage (NCBI taxonomy): Eukaryota > Metazoa > Chordata > Chondrichthyes > Orectolobiformes > Hemiscylliidae > Chiloscyllium > Chiloscyllium plagiosum. The sequence continues at coordinate 40,105,399 of NC_057710.1, forward strand.
AAGTCAAAAGGATTTATCAGGCACGGCCTCCCCTCCACAAAGCTGTGCTTACTCAGCCCTATTTTACCATGCACTTCCAAGTACTCCCCAATCTCATCCTTAATAATGGACTCTAAAATCTCACCAATGAGCTAACCAGCCTATGGTTTCTGTCTTCTGTCTCCCTCCCTTCTTAAGCAGGCATGTTCCATTAGCCATTTTCCAATCCAGTTGTAAGTTTGCTCACTGGGCTGGTATATTTGTTCTCAGATGTTTCGTCACCATGCTAAGTAACATTATCAGTGAGCCACCGATGAAGCCTGGTGTTCTGTCCTGCTTGCTACTTGTGTGTCTTGGTCTATTGTGGTGAGTGATATCACTTCTGGCTATTTTTCTGAGAGGTTGGTAAATGGGGTCCAAATCGATATATTTGCAAATGGAGTTCCAGTTTGAATGCCAAGCCTCTAGGAGCTCCTGTCCATGTGTTTGTTTAGCCTTTCCCAGGATGGATGTATTGTCCCAGTCAAACTAGTGTCCCTCTTTGCCTGTGTGTATGGATACTAGTGATACTTGGTTATGTCTTCTGGTGACTAGTTCATGCTCATATATCCTAATGTCTAGTTTCCTGCCCCCGTCTATGTAATGTTTGTTGCAGTTCTTACAGGGTATTTTGTATATGACATTCGTTCTGCTGGTAGTTGGGATGATTTTTTAAAATTCATTAGGAGCTGTTTCAGTGTGGTGATAGGTCTGTGGACTACCATGATGCCTAGGGGCTGTAGTAGTCTGGTTGTCATTTCTGAAATATCTTTATTGTATAGCAGGGTGGATAGAGTCTCTGGGAGTATTGTGTCTTCTTGTTTAGGTCTGTTGTATAGGAATCGGCAGACTGCGCTTGTTGGGTACCCGTTGTTCCTGAGTACGTTATACAGGTGTTTTTCCTCAGCTTCTCATAGTTCCTGGGAGCTGCAGTGTGTTGTGGCTCATTTAAATAATGTCCTGATGCAGCTCTGCTTGTGGGTGTTGGGATGATTGCTCCTGTAATTGAGTATCAGGTTTGTGTGTGTCGCTTTCCTGTAATTGCTGGTCTGCAGCTCTCCATTGGCTTTTCGTTCTACTGTGATGTCGAGAAAGAGGAATCTGTTGTTGTTATCATCCTCTTTGGTGAACTTTATACCAGTAAGGATGTTGTTTATGTGCTTGTGGGTTTCTTCTAATTTGCTGTGTTTCGTGATGACAAAGGTGTCGTCCACATAGCGGACCCAAAGTTTGGGCTGGATCGGGGGAAGGGCTGTTTGTTCTGACCTCTGCGTAACTGCTTCTGCTAAGAGTCCTGACATTGGATGATCCCATAGGTGTCCCATTGATTTTTTGTGTTGATCTTATTGTTTGTATCCTTGGTTCGTCTAGCATCACCTGACAGCACCAACTCAAGCAGCAAGGACAGCATCCTCAAGCTCGTACACCTGCGCCTCACAACCCACTTCACTTTCAATATCAAGATCAATAAACAAATCAATGGGACGCCTATGGGATCATCCAATATCAGGACTCTTTGCAGAAGCAGTTACGCAGAGGTTAGAACAAACAGCCCTTCCCCCGATCCAGCCCAAACTTTGGGTCCGCTATGTGGACGACACCTTTGTCATCACGAAATACAGCAAATTAGAAGAAACCCACAAACACATAAGCAACATCCTTACTGGTATAAAGTTCACCAAAGAGGATGATAACAACAACAGACTACCCTTCCTAGACATCGCAGTAGAACGAAAAGTCAATGGAGAGCTGCAGTCAGCGTTTATAGGAAAGCCACACACACTGACCAGATACTCAACTACAGAAGCAACCATCCACAAATGGAGCTGTATCAGGAGATTATTTAAGCCAACCACAACACACTGCAGCACCCAGGAACTATGAAAAGCCAAGGAAAAACACTTGTACAACATATTCAGGAACAACAAGTACCCCAATAAGAGCAGGTCAGGCAGCATCCAGGGAAGCACCCTTCTTCAGGCTTATGCCCAAAACGTCAATTCTCCTGTTCCCTGGATGCTGCCTGACCTGCTGCGCTTTTCCAGCAACACATTTTCAGCTCTGATCTCCAGCATCTGCAGTCCTCACTTTCTCCCCAATAAGAGCAGTCTGCCGATTCCTACATAACAGACCTAAACAAAAAGACACAACACTCCCAGAGACTCGAGCCACCCTGCCATACATTAAAGACATCTCAGAGATGACAACCAGACTGGTCTGGCCCCCGGGTATCATGGTAGCCCACAAACCTACCACCACACTGAAACAGCTCCTGATGAATTTAAAGAACCTGTACCAACAACCAGCAGAATGAAAGTCATATACAAAATGCAAAGCCTGCAACAAACATTATATTGGACGGACAGGCAGGAAACTAGCCACCGGGATATATGAGCACAAACTAGCCACCAAAAGACATGATGAACTATCACTAGCATCCATACACACAGATAAAGAGGGACACCGGTTCGATTGGGACAATACATCCATCCTGGGACAGGCTAAATAAAGAAGAGCACGGGGTATCCTAAAGGCCTGGCATTCAAATCGGAACTCTATTGTCAAACGTATCGATTTAGACCCCATTTACCAACCTCTCAGGAAAAGAACCAGAAGTGATATCACTCACCACAACAGACCAAGACACATAAGTAGCAAGCAGGACAGAACACCAGCACTTCATCAGAACCTCACTGATGATGTTACCGAGCATGGTGACGAAACATCTGAGAACAAATCTACCATCTTAGCAAGCAAACTTACAACCTGATCCACAACCTGAGCTACAAATCTTCTCTAAATTGCATTTTCCAGTCCTCAAGGACCCTCCCTTAACTGCATTTTCCTGGCATCTGTGGAAATTCAAATCCCACAGGGTGCTACATTCTATTGTTGATCTTACTAAATCTTGTTAGTTGTCTGTGATACTTTTATCCATAAGTAGAAAAGGACTTGTTGTTATTTCTTTGAAAAGGCAACAATTGTGCAATAACTAACTAAGATACCACATTTACCACTTAGACTGACAAGATGATCACTTGCAAACTGATCTTTATAACCTTTATCTGTTACTTTTACTAAACTGATGCCAAACATCTTATTTTAGTTTCCTTATAAAGCTTACAGTGTGCTATGATGAAGGTAGGCGTGTAAAGTAGTGTTCAAGCAGCATGTCTTTGCTGGTTATACTCAAAATTGAATGGTTCTGTCAGCCAAGCTGAATGGCACCCCTGTGTAGTGACTTGACAAAGATAGTGAGGATGGATGGGAGATTGCCTTTTCTTTTGTCCTTAGTGCATTTTCAGAACAAAGTGACTTTGAACTTCCTGACAATTGGGACTTGTTTTATATGAGTCTGTGTTGAATCAAACCTTGGCAGCAAATAGTGGGAACATTGCTCGGGGTGACAATTGCGGGAATGGCACTTTCAAGGTAAAATTAATATGCCCAAAGGACAAAGTGAAAAATTGTTTGTAATTTCTCTCACGTAAGATAGTCCCTTTCAAGTTAACACTTCAGACCTCTTCCCTGATCAAGTTGTCTGACACAATGAACAAGCACACCTTCAGCAAACTTAATCAAGGAGAGGAATTGGCAACATTTATTCTTGACCACCTGCATTCTTGTCTGAATAATTTAATGTGGGATAGAGTTGAAGAGAAGTTACGAAATAAGAAGTACAGCAAGAATCGAAGGAAGAATGTGCATTTAAATTGTGCCTTTCATTACCTTGGGTCCTTCCAATGAAGTATAGTCCTCAGTGTTTAGATTGGACACTATATTATTAATACAATTTTCCAGGACATTACATGATGAGAGAATGTATCAGACTAAGTATTCAATCCCTTTGTTATGGCTGAGTTAATCAATTCAATACAAAATGTATCGGCGGTGCCCTTTTGCAATGCAGCACTTACTGAAATTCTAACAATTGCAGATACCTTTCAAATAAACACGTCTCTGCATTTCTTCCTAAATTCTTAAATAACTATTTGTCTTTTCCGACTTCTTGAATCTAATCATAACCAGCTTTGTAAAAGAAAATACTGTATTTTAGTCACATATAATATGCTGTAGGAAGCTGTAAGAAGTCTAACTCTGTGAAGCGAACACTGTCAGATAAAATGTTATAGGGCAGATTATTAATATTTCATTACAGAGTTTGCACCTCCAATGTTTTACCTTTGACCACATATTCCATCTCTGCTTGACATAACCTGACATTATAAAGAAAATCTTTGAATTTAATAATAGCAAATGTTAGCACCATTATAAAAGCAAAATATTATGGATACTGTAAAATTATAATCAAAAGCATTATAATTTTAGGCAGCGTCAGTGGACAGAGAAACAAAGGGCAGAATCTTTCCTGCCCCTTAATGATGGGGGCAATGGCAAGTAAGTTGGTAAAATAATGAGAGATGCCAGCCAGGAACTTCTCAACATCCAGAGGAAAAAATACCAAGCATTAAAGAGAACTGAGTCTCTAATTATTGAACAGTGAAAGTTTATAGGAATCAGCACGTATTAACATCTCATTATTACCTCATCTCATCTTATTAATGTTCAGTTTAATTCTCCCATCTGCCAGATAGAAACTAAATAATGATAATTCCCAAAGTGAAAGCCAGAGCAATTACCTAGTGAATCCAGGTCTCTACTTGCTCCTTCCGACCTCCACCTTTTACATCTAAAGTCAATATCTCATGGCACACTCTATGTGCAGGGACCACATGGATCCCCTGACAATGGAATCAATTTAGGTAAAGGGGCAGTACAAAGAGATCTGAGTGTTCTTGTATACCAGTCAATGACTGTAAGCATGCAGGTACAGCAGGTAGTGAAGAAGGCTAATAGCATGCTGGCCTTCATAACAAGAGGGATTGAGTATAGAAGCAAAGAGGTTCTTCTGCAGCTGTACAGGGCCCTGGTGAGACCACACCTGGAGTACTGTGTGCAGTTCTGGTCTCCAAATTTGAGGAAAGACATTCTGGCTATTGAGGGAGTGCAGCGTAGATTCACGAGGTCAATTCCTGGAATGGCGGGATTACCTTACACTGAAAGACTGGAGCAACTGGGCTTGTATATCCTTGAGTTTAGAAGACTGAGAGGGGATCTGATTGAGACATATAAGATTATTAAAGGATTGGACACTTTGGCAGCAGGAAACATGTTTCCGCTGATGGGTGAGTGCCGAACCAGAGGACACAGCTTAAAAATACGGGGTAGACCATTTAGGACAGAGATGAGAAGAAACTTCTTCACCCAGAGAGTGGTGGCTGTGTGGAAGGCTCTGCCCCAGAGGGCAGTGGAGGCCCAGTCTATGGATTCATTTAAGAAAGAGTTGGATAGAGCTCTCAAGGATTGTGGAATCAAGTGTTATGGAGATAAGGCAGGAACAGGATACTGATTAAGGATGATCAGCCATGATCATATTGAATGGTGGTGCAGGCTCGAAGGGCAGAATGGCCCATTCCTGCACCTATTGTCTATTGTCTATTGTCAATGGACCTAGGTATCATACAATTACCAACCTCAAAACATTACCATGAAACATCTCCAATTCACTTACGGTTCTGCATTTCAATGCTGTGTTTTGGAATGCATCTGCACCTTTCACTGCCATGTTACTGCAAGGACATGCCCACAGAAACAGGCCTGTATCTCAAGACTCAAGCAAGCTGCATCTCAGAGCTGCTTCCATTCTCTTAGCATTCACTCACTTTGTGCCTACTTCAATGTTTACAGCATTCCTGTCTTGACTTGACTTTTGATGCTTTACCTCAATCAGAGCTTAGTGGCTCATGGTACTTCTGTCTTGCCTTGCTGCTTAGTTCAGACATAAATCCAGGCAATTCTTTGTGGTTGTCAGCAAAGATCAGTTAATGGGGTGGACATGTTGCTCCACAGTACCATGCCATGCCAATCTCACACCGAGAGATGCGCCAGCAGCTTCTTTAATCACCTGTGTCATGTCTCAAAGGTCTGCCCTATGTACTCTGAGAGCTATGTCTCATCTCGAGATCTCCCATGTTCCTGCATTGATTTAAGGACTGGATGCCTTACAAGTGTGGCTACTGGGAGACAAGGCCTACTTTCTGCAAACACAGCTGCTGACTTTGTTAAGCAATTCCCCAACCGAGATCAAGCTTGGATACAATGCAGCCTATTCTTCCATCAGGATCATGGGGGAGCAGCCAACACTTGATCTGGTGGAGGGTGAGGAGCTTTGTTGTACACTCCGGACAGAGTGTGCCACATAATCTGAGCATGCTGTGCTCTATACAACTAGAGAAGACATTAAGGGGATGTGTTGGGGCTGATGAGCTGGGAGATTAGGAGCTATCTTCCAAGGAGGAGCATGAGGGCACTAAGCTGATTAGACATGACTTTCTCTGTGATAGAGTGCAGCAGCTTTGGGCACTATATGCTATACAGGATGTAATTGACACCTGGTTTTCAGTGGGAGAGAGCTAGGAGCAGTGATCATTCATTGACTATAAATTTGAGGTTATTCAAAAGGCAAGCAGTCCCTTTCTGTACCCAGAAGGAAATGTAGCTTCTGTCTATTATTTTTTTGCTCACTTCAACAACTTTGCTGTTGCTGGATAAAATTAAATATTCTGAACTGTTTGAGAACTTCCCTGTATGTAATGATCTCAGATTGAACAATGAGAAGATGCTGGGCATTAGAGAAAGAGTAACATTGACTTAGAGAGGGTTATAAGATGGATTGTGGCTAAAATGTATGACTTTGTTCTTAAACAGTAAAAGATGTGAGACTGTGCAGCTGTCTGTGCAACGAAGTGTCAGCCATGTCAACAACTGCCCTCAGAAGTGTTTGCTTCACCAAATGCATACTGAAGAGCAGCTCCAGACAGGCAAGGCTTGACAGCATGTACCATTGGACTTCAAAGATCAAGCCAGTACCTGAATGTTTCAGCAGTGTGGAGAATTGCACCCATGCTGAGTGGGAGAATAAGACCAGTATAGAGGCCTGGTGCATTGATAATGAGGCTTTTGGAAATGATACCAGGAGAAAACTCATTAGGTCTACTAACAAAGCATGTCAACCTGAAGCATTATGCCAGATCTTTGTAGATGAAGTGGGAATGTTGAGTTGGGGAAATTCCTGACTCAGCAGGCCAGTCTCCATATCAATGTCCTCCATATACAATATTTCTACCTCAGCAAGGCTAAAGTAAGTTTAGGCAAGCTTGTTGATGTTGGGCTCGCCAATGCTGGAAGTGGTTCAAGGAGAAGCCATGGAATCAGATGAGTACTCCAGCAGCTGGCTAGAAAGCCTGGCTTGATTTTCTGGGAGTTCAGCCATTTTGTATTAAAGGCAATGTGACCTTCTAGTCCCAAGAACAGTTCTCAACCCCATTTTCCCAACAATTCCCTATTCTCATCCGTGCCCCCAGGCTCTCCATGTCCTGTGCCCTCCTCCAATTCTCCTCAAATCTTACGCATTCCCATTTCTTGACCCTGTATCCTCCCAACCCTAATTGTACCCAGCATGCAATATGTACAGAACCACAGAATCACAGAGAAGGAGGCAATTTGGCCCTTCATATCTGCACCAGCTCTCCAAGTGAGCATCATAACTTAGTGCTATTTTCATGTTTCTTCCCCATACCTTTGTACAGTGTTCCTATTTAAATAATCATCAAATGCTCTTTTCAATGCCTCAGTTGAACCTGCCTACATTTCACTTATAGGCATCCCAGAATTAAAGTACAAGTTATGCGAACAAGCTTTCTTTCACATTATATTTTCATCCTTTGCAGATCACTTTAAATATGTGCTCTCTTGTTCTTCATCCTATAAGAAAAAGAACAGTTGATCCCCTGTCTTCTCTATCCAGTTCGCTCATGATTTTGAAAGTGTTTGTAAATCTCTTCTTAATCTTCTTTGCTCCAAGGAGAACAGTCCCAATATATCCAATTTATCCTCATAACTAAAGTATCTCATCCATACTTGGAGCCATTCTTGTAAATTACTTCTGCACTTGCTCCAATGCATTCACATCCCACCCACAGTACAGCACGCACAACTGTACACAACACTCCAGCTGAGGTCAAACAAGTATCTTATACAAGTTCAGCATCACCTCCTTGCTCATCTACTCTATGGGCTCAAAATGTCTACCTCACCAGTAAAAATCTAATCCAGTGCTTTGGGTTGGTGTCCTTTTGTAGTTGACCTAAAACATTAACTCTGTTTCTAGCTCCACAGCTTTTGCCTGACTTCTGTTTGATGTAGCTATGAATCAAAGAGCCTTATAGCTACAATAGAAAGTTTTTGAGTGTTTCTTTATTCATTCACAGGATTTGGGTGTCACTGGCTAGGTAGCATCTATTATCCATCCCTAATTGCCCAGGGGGCAGTTAAGAATTAACTACGTTGCTGTGGGTCCAGAGTCACATGTAGTCGAGATTAGGTAAGGATGGCAGTTTCCTTCCTAATGAACCAGATGGGATTTTTTTTCCCAACAATCAGCAATGGATTCACGGTCATCATTAGATTCTTAATTGCAAAAATTTATTGAATTCAAATTCCACTATCTGTCATGGTGGGATTTGAACTCAGGTCCCCAGAACGTTATCTGGGTCTCTGGATTAACAGTTTAAGCAATAATACCACTAGACCATTGCTTAGTGTTGATGAAAACAAAACACCCATTCGAGTCATTATGCTCATGTCTGCTGTCTGAGCACGTATATATTTAGGCCCATTTACCGGTATTTCCACGGTCTCCTTGATTCAGTTTAAAGCAACATAGTTTTAACTTTTAACTGTCAATGATTAAATCCCAAAATCCCTTAGAGCTGACAATAATGTATGATAATTTGTTTACTTTGGTGTTTACCAAGGTGTTTACCTTGGAACATATGAACATACAAAACAGGAGCGGAAGTAACCCCTCATAACATCATGGCTGGTCTGCTTGTCTTTCAAATTCCATATTACTATCTACCCCCAGTAATATTTAATTCCACTGTCTGCCAAAGAACTATCCCATTCAATCTTAAAAATATTCAAATGATCCTGCTTCCACTGCCTTCTGTGACAGTGGGTTCCAAAGACTCACAATCCACTGAGAAAATATATATTTTGTCATCCCTGTCCTGAAAGGATGAACCCTAATTTAAAACAGTGCCTCCTAGTTCTGGACTGGAGCACCAGAGGAAACATCCCTTCCATTTACAGCCTGTGGTGACCTTTCAGAATCTTACACATTTCAATCAACTCTTTCCTCACTCTTCATTGGAAACAAGCCCAGCCCGTCCAACCTAGCCTAAGAACTATTTTCATTTACCTTTTATTATGTTAAAGGCACTATGCAAGATTCAAATTATTGTTGATATTGTCATGATTGTGGTAAATTTGCACATTGATTTTTCAACCTGCAGTTTTTGTTTTTAATACCTGAAAACTTCATGAACTTAAATGGTTTGCAAAACGATGTAACACAGACCGAAATCAACTGACCACAATGGAGGCAAGTTCAAGAAACTGAAGTGGAGTAAATACATTTCTGTGAACTGATATTGTCATTATAGCTAAATGCGTTGAAACCAGTCAACTGAGCCTGACAAGAAACTCACATCTCCTCTTTCAATTTACACATATATGAGAAGATTCACATATAGAAGATTAACAGCAACCAAACAGTTTAGAAAAATTGAAGACAGACTCAGGAATATTTAAATGAGCTATATGTAATGGCTACTTGACACAGAAGCAGAGAAAGGAGAAAAATAATATGGATTAACAGTAAGTGCCAAAAGACTTTCTCTCTCTGTTTCCTTCTCAAACTCAGAACCGAGTACCAGTGATTCACTAAGGATTCTACAGATTTCCCTACTGTTGATGATATCAGACATTAACTATGCAACCATGACCTTAGGTGCAACTCTCACAACTCAAGAAGTCTAGGAACTTTTAAATTACAGATTGATTATTTTTACTATGTGCTGAACATCTTCCCCCTTTTATGTGTGTATTTGATGTCACATTTTATTATTAAACTTTGGATTAGTAAGAAAGTTTCTCTTCTTTTCATTCAATAAACTTTGTAACTATCTTCTTAATTTTGTCAACTACTGCATTTTAATTGAGCTATGATATACCTGAGTGCTGAAAATTCATGTCTTTTTCAATTGACTGAGAGAGGTTTAGAAGAGGAGTCAAAAAGTGTGGCGCTAGAAAAGTACAGCTGGTCAGGCAGCATCCGAGGAGCAGGAGAGTCGACGTTTCGAGCAGGAATGTGGAAGCCGCCCAAGGGGGCTGAGAGATAAATGGGAGAGGTGGGTGGGGCTGGGAGGAAGGTAAACAGGAATGTGATAGGTGGATGAAGGTAGGGGGTGATGATGATTGGTCGGAGTAGAAGGGGGAATGGATAGGTGAGAAGGAAAGTGGACAGGTAGGACAGTTCAAGAGGGCGGTACCGAGTGGAGGGTTGGATCTGACATAAGGTGCAGGGAGGAGAGATGAAGAAACTGGTAAAATCGACATTGATTCCTTCTGGGACAAGGTGGGGGGAGGCAAGTGAATTCATCCCTCTGACTTGGTCATGACACGACACAAGGTATAAGCCCCACTTGATTCCATATTTATTCAATTAGGTAATTTATGAAGAGATAAGGATTCTGGGAAGAACGACCCCATTGATTATTACTGGTTTTGTTCTTTTTTTTCTTATGAAAAAGACTGACAAAAATAGTTTTCAGAAAAATTGAAAGGGTACATGATTCAGTTTTTAAAAAATATTGATTAAATCAGAATACTGATTATTGATGGATTGGACACGTGCAATATTCATATACTCAATGTTGGATTAGAAATTGAAAGGTTTAGTTTGCACTATGTAGTAGGTTGTAATAAAATCCTTTTAAAAGTAGTAACTAGTACAATAGATTCCAAGTATAGATTAATTAGATTATATAGACATGATGTTCAAATCATAATGTCATATTCTTTTATACATGTTTATGTTTCTTTCATTAGTTTTACTTGATTCTTAATTGCTTTTACCCATCTGTATTTTAAAAAAGTGAATTTTCAAATAGTTTGAATTGAACAACTTTAAAGTAGGGGTGTAGACTATGTCTGAAAAGAAACACAAAGACAAGTACAGGCAATTGATTTTAGATGATATATCAGTCAATTCAAACTCAGATAAAGGAAGAAGATGTAATATATTGCTTTGTATGAATCTGTATTCCTTGTGATCAATCCTTGTAAATAAGGTTATGCATTTCCTGTGTTGTTACCTTGCACAATCAGTCTGTGTACATGGATCACTGAAACCCGAAAACCTTACACTGATTATGAATAGGATATGCACTTGGGACCAGAGGTTTAAGTGAAATAAATCACTCAGTGGCAATTGCTGTATCCCTCACAGACAATGTAGACCCAAATGAGATATGTTAGCCATGACACATGTGACTTCCTTTCCATAAAGCAAAGGGAAAGCATACTGTTTTCACTCTATTTTGTGAAGTTCTCTTTAATTTATTTGCATTTTCAGACCTCTTTGCATTTTCAGATTTCTTTGTCTCTGGACATGGAATGATGTACATTTTTCAATTTTGATCAACGTTGATTGTACACGTTATTGCATATTAAAAGTAACAAAATCAATCTTGCCAATTTTCCTCAAAAAGCAAATACTATTGAGAATAATTCAATGCTGTAACTTTGGAGGGAAGCCAGAAGATCAACAAACCAAGTAAATCGTGTGGTATTTTAATGGGCCTTGTATTTGTGTTAATAGGTGCAGGCTGCATTTGACCATTCAAAACAATGAACTAGAGAGCACTGTCCTTTTTTTAACTGTAATTCCAATTCTATCAGTTTTCAAAGGTTTTCCTATGGACAAAAACGCTGTATTCCAGAGGTGAGGTGAGAGTAGGTAAAAACAATGACTGCAGATGCTGGAAACCAGATTTTGGATTAGTGGTGCTGGAAGAGCACAGCAGTTCAGGCAGCATTTGTGAAGGTTGGTAGGGTGGAAGGTGAGCACCAGGGGTGTTCTCTCCTTGTTACGGTTGGAGGGGTGGGGTCTGAGGGCGGAGGTGCGGGATGTGGACGAGATGCGTTGGAGGGCATCTTTAACCCCGTGGGAAGGGAAATTGCGGTCTCCAAAGAAGGAGGCCATCTGGTGTGTTCTGTGGTGGAACTGGTCCTCCTGGGAGCAGATACGGTGAGGTGAGAGTGACAGCCCTTGACACCAAGGCTGCATTCGACTCTGTGTGACATCAAGGAGCCCTAGCAAACTGGAATCAGTGAATCAGGCAAACTCTCTGCTGACTGGAGTCATACCTGACACATAAGAAGATGGATGTAATTGTTGCCGGTCAGTTATCTCACCTCCAGTACATCTCTGCAGAAATTCCTCAGGCTAGTGTCCTGGCCACAACCATCTTCAGTTGCTTCATTAATGACCATCATAAGGTCAGAAGTGGGGATGTTTACTGATGATTGCACAATGTTCAGCACCATTCACAACTCCTCAGATACTGAAGAAGTCCATGTTCAAATGCAACAAGTTCTGGACAATATCCATGCTTGGGCTGACAAGTGGTAAATAACATTCACGCCACACAAATGCCAGACAATGTGACCACCACCCCTCCACATTTAATGGTATTACCATCACCTAAACCCCCACTATCAACATTCTGGGGGATATCATTGACCAGAAACTCAAATGGACTCACCACATAAACATGGAGGCTGCAAGAATAGGTCAGAGGCTAGGAAGACTGTATTGAGTAACTCACCTTCTGACTCCCCAAAGCCTGTCCACCATTTCCAAGGCACAAGTCAGGTTTGTGATGAATGCCTACAATTCCAGAACTGCAGGCCTTATGTTCTGAGTGGTTGCTCCCTCATTTGCCAGCTCAAGGCTCTGCCAGAGGGCAAGTCTACCCAGGAGGTTAGGATGGGCCAAGGCGCTATCCCAATTCCATTAAATTCTGACAAAACCCTTTGTTGAGGGTAGGGGGCAGGGGATAACAGAAAAAGCCATCATGATAATTGGTTATAGTTCTGGCAGCATTTCTCTCTTTACACATTCCAATTGCCAATTCAGTGCAAATGTGTCAACTCTAAGAGTCTGGTTATATGTTTTATCAAGAAAAATGAAACTGTATAATAGTGAACTGGAATTGAGAGCTTACACAGGCTGTTGTGGATTGAATTTGGAGCCTCATAAAGATTGCAGAGTCTCTACATACAATATGAATCTTGCTAATTCACTGACCGGTGTTTTACAGATGCATAAACAAATACCCTATGCTCTAAATATTGAATTATTTAGAGTTGACACTGCATATGTGTGCCTGACCAAAGAGTGCACTCAATAATATGAACTCCATATACAGCAAAAGCAAGACCAACAAAATTGAAACCCTATGTGCAGAAACAGAAAGGATGAAATTGATCCATTCCTTTTCATTTTCAAACATGCTCTTCTCTAAAATCTAAATGTTGTGGCTGGTATAAATGTGACAGATCTTTGATGGTCCCAGGCCAGGGAACCTAGGAAAGACTCCTGATCATTAAAATGTGACCAATAATTCGTCAGGCCTTTCCTGTATCTCTTCCATAGGAGAGCTGCCAACATTACTAAACTTACACATAATTTCAAGGAAAATAGAAATCGGTGGCATGGAATTATAGAATAATTCAGTAGAGAAGATGACATTCAACTAATCAAGTCTGGACCACCAAAACTATGCTAAATTTGCACTAGTCACACATTCCAGCACTTGGCTTTGACTATCAAGCGCTTATCCAAATACTTGTTAAAGGTTGTGACATTACCCAGCCCTACTACCCTCTGCAGACTCCAGACCCTCAGTACTCTCTGGATGAAAACTTTATTCAAGTCACCTCTAAACCTCCTCCTTTTACCTTATAAGTATGGTCCCTTGTTATTGACCTTCCAAATAAGGGAAACCAAGTCTTTCTATCCACCCTGTCCATGCCCCTTACAATGTTACACACTTTTATCAGGTCCCGTCCTCAACCAGCTCTGCTCCAGATGAAGGATAGTTAGTTACTGATTCAAAATTACTTGTGCGTGCCCTTGCTTATTGCTTATGGAAATCTTTTGCCTGCCTTAGTTCATATGAAATCAATACTTATGTCAGCAATAACCTTTGGCAGAAACTTCTGCAAAGATCCCACAGAAGTGACAGTCATTTTTTTGCTGAGGATGAGTTTTCACAAACACTTTCTGGCTAAGAGCCTGAAAAGTATTGGCCCCATACTGTTCTCTTGAGGCACTGAACAATTGAGAGATCAAATTTAACAATAATGTGAGGGCAATCTATTTTTCCGCAGAAGTCCAAATGTATATGGAATATGTTTTCATTTTATTTGTACTCACAATAAGCACCAATAAATGAGTTTACTCTGAAAGAATAATGTGGTTGTATGGTGCCAACATTACATTGTCCACAGTCGCATATTACAAAGACACTGTCACAATAAAAGAACAGCTATATCAGTGCTGGTTTTAATAATATTTTTAAAATCCAAAATCCCATTCAACAGGTCATTTAAAAAGTTGAAACCTCATTGAAGTAAAGAAGAAATTTTGTGTTTGTTCAGACAATAATGATAGCAAGGAAATCTTCAGAAATTTCTACAATTAGTAAAGTATACACAGACTCTGACATATCAAGAGCAATGGAGTTACAAAAAGAAGTCTTCAATCATGCAAGTTAAGAGTTATCGGAGCTTCAAAACAAATAAGACCGCTGAACATAAGAACAGAAGTCAGTCATTCAGTTTTTCAAGCCTGCTTCTCTAGCCCAGATTATGGGTAATCATCTATCTCAACACCATATTCCTGCACATTCTCCACATGCCTCAATATCATTAGTATCTAGAAATCTATTCATCTATGGCTCCAACTTATTTAATGACTGAGTTTCCATCGCCCTCTGGATAGATATTTCTGAAGTTTCGCCATTCTCTGAGTGAACATTTTCCTCCTCATCTCAGTCCTAAATAGCTTGCCTTTTATCCTGCCACTGTGTCCCTGGTTCTAAACTGCAGTCAGGGGAAATATCCTATCTGCATTTACACCAGCTGTCCCTTTAAAAATTTTGTAAGTTTCTCTGAGATCGACACCCATTTCTCTAAACTCTAGATATACAAACTTCAATCCTTGTAGATGCTTCCACACGCACCCAGAAATCTTTGTAATCATGTATAGAGAACATCAAGTTGAGCTTAGCATGTTTAGAAAAAACAAATTAGTCCTCAGCAAAGATCTAGTAAAGAACTTTAAGTAGATAATGAAAATTTATCTGTGTAAATGGTCGCTTGAGGCTGCAAGAGACACATAGCTGCAAGCCATGGAGCCACATGAGAATTTATTTTCAGCCAGAAGGTCAGTTCATTGAGCAAATGAAGCCAGAAAGTGCCTTCACCAAGTTTAAAGTTGAACACTGAAATGAGTTTGAATAGCTTTGGAACTCAACATTTATTTCCACAGTCTCACTACCTCAGTGAGAGTACTCAACTAAAAGCCCAGTTATTAGCAATCAAACAGTGCAATAAAGCCTTGATGCGTGAAAATGGGAACTTGCAGATTTCCAAAATTTTTGCATTCAGCCAACTAGCATTGTCATCCAAAGGACACCAAAAAAGTGATAGTTTGATGGAGAAAAGAGCCTCTTTGTTACAGAAGTGTTCGGAATCCCAAGACCACCGTGAATAATCGACTGAGGAAAGCTCCACCACAATTAATGAACAATGACTGAGATTTTTAAAAATGAACACTGGTCTGGAAGAATAAGTCACCTATGAATGACCTTCTGGGACAAAAGATGGAAAATTATAGGCCAATTAGCCTAACCTCGGTTGTTGGTAAAATTCTAGAATCCATCATTAAGGATGAAGTTTCTAAATTCTTGGAAGAGCAGGTTCGGATTAGAACAAGTCAACATGGATTTAGTAAGGGGAGGTCGTGCCTGACAAACCTGTTGGAGTTCTTTGAAGAGGTGACAAGTAGGTTAGACCAGGGAAACCCAGTGGATGTGGTCTACCTAGACTTCCAAAAGGCCTTTGATAAGGTGCCACACAGGAGACTGTGGAGCAAGGTGAGGGCCCATGGTGTTCAAGGTGAGCTACTGGTATGGATTGAGGATTGGCTGTCTGACAGAAAGCAGAGAGTTGGGATAAAAGGTTCTTTCTCGGAATGGCAGCCGGTGACAAGTGGTGTACCGCAGGGTTCAGTGTTGGGGCCGCAGCTGTTCACATTATATATTAATGATCTGGATAAAGGGACTGGGGGAATTCTAGCAAAGTTTGCCGATGATACAAAGTTAGGTGGACAGGCAGGTAGTACTGAGGAAGTGGGGAGGCAGCAGAAGGATCTAGACAGTTTGGAAGAGTGGTCCAGGAAATGGCTGATGGAATTCAATGTGAGCAAATGCGAGGTCTTGCACTTTGGGAAAAAGAATACAAGCATGGATTACTTTCTAAATGGTGAGAAAATTCGTAAAGCCAAAGTACAGAGGGATCTGGGAGTGCTAGTTGAGGATTCTCTAAAGGTAAACATGCAGGTTGAGTCCGTGATTAAGAAAGCGAATGCAATGTTGTCAATTATCTCAAGAGGGTTGGAATATAAAAGCACAGTTGTGCTACTGAGACTTTATAAAGCTCTGGTTAGGCACCAAACATATGAGGAACGGCTGAGGATCCTGGGATTGTACTCATTGGAGTTTGGAAGGTTAAGGGGAGATCTAATAGAAACTTAGAAGATAATACATGGCTTGGAAAGGGTGAATGCTAGGAAATTGTTTCTGTTAGGTGAGGAGGCTAGGACCTGTGGACACAGCCTTAGAATTAGAGGGGGTCATTTCAGAACAGAAATGCGGAGACATTTCTTCAGCCAGAGAGTGGTGGGCCTGTGGAATTCATTGCCGCAGAGTGCAGTGGAGGCTGGACGCTAAATGTCTTCAAGGCAGAGATTGATAAATTCTTGATGTCACAAGGAATTAAGGGCTACGGGGAGAATGCGGGTAAGTGGAGTTGAAATGCCCATCAGCCATGATTGAATGGCGGAGTGGACTCGATGGGCCGAATGGCCTTACTTCCACTCCTATGTCTTCTGGTCTTATGGAATGAAAGAATGCAATTGTCCTTTCCATTCGCTCCCATTTGATTCTCCTTTGACAGTTTATTCTGTTGTCAACAATGACATAGTTTTGCCCTCCTGATTTCCCTCTTTAGCACACTCCATTGCCTTTATATGTTTCTCAGGATTCACTCGATCTACCCTGTCTATATCTGACATCTTTTTGTAGAGTAGATTATTTACAGTGTGGAAACAGGCCCTTCAGCCCAACAAGTCCACACCGACCCGCCGAAGCGCAACCCACCCAGACTCTATCTCCTACATTTACCCCTTCACCTAACACTACGGGCAATTTAGCATGGCCAATTCACCTAACCTGCATATTTTTTTGGACTGTGGGAGGAAACCGGAGCACCCGGAGGAAACCCACACAGAGAATGTGCAAACTCGACACAGAGAGTCGCCTGAGGCGGGAATTGAACCCGGGTCTCTGGCGCTGTGAGGCAGCAGTGCTAACTACTGTGCCACCGTGCCTTTCCTAATCTAAATACACTGAGACCAAATAAAGTATCTTTCTGCAGCTAATTCAGCACAAGTTAACAGATCAACAATATTTTAGTTTTTATACATCCATTACATCAACGAGATATTTGGCACCTTTATGAATGAGATTTTTTGATACAGTGTATTAGGGAGAAGGAATTCCAAATTAAGAGTGTGATAATCCTAACACATCTAACCAAGCACTTCTCACAAACTACATTAAGATTAGATTACATTACAGTATGGAAACAGGCCCTTCGGCCCAACAAGTCCACACCGACCCGCTGAAGCGCAACCCACCCATACCCCTACATTTACCTCTATACCTAACACTACGGGCAATTTAGCATGGCCAATTCACCTGACCTGCACATCTTTGGACTGCGGGAGGAAACCGGAGCACCCGGAGGAAACCCACGCAGACACGGGGAGAACGTGCAAACTCCACACAGTCAGTCGCCTGAGGCGGGAATTGAACCCGGGTCTCTGGCGCTGTGAGGTAACAGTGCTAACCACTGTGCCACCGTGCCGCCCATTAAAGCTGAAGTTAAATTGCTTGTGATGAGTATTTTAGGAATTAATTTTTTAAGTATATTTTTGTAACGTTAGTTCAACAAGAACTCTTCACGAAAGTGTAGATTTGAGCTCGCCAAATACCAATTACCTGCTATTCCAACCGTCCACTCTCACTTTCCACCTAAATCCACGTTTCATCTTGGTTTTGATTTTGCTTTGTCATGTTGATCCATTTTGCACATCTTCATGCTCCTTCTAACTGTTTCTCAATCAGAAATGACTGTACAATTATTCCCCTCCACTCCCCTCTTCTTGCACCCCACACTCACGCTTCCTGCAGCTAATGTTCTGACATTGTAACTCCTTGCTAACTGTGAATATTTCCAGTTTTCATAACACATTGGGATTTGACATTACACTCCATGTAACCAACGCACACTCAATATTGTTCCTTCCTCTGTTGAGTCTGAAATATCATGTTCAGAATACACAGGTTTATTTAGAATGAGACAAACTTTCTTTTTTTGGAGATTAAGATGCTGACCATTCTAGTAGTTGCAGTAAAGGACAAAATCCACAGAAGAGTTTTAAATTCACAAGATTTTCAGGGTCAACAAATTTTACTCAATTCCTTATATAGTAATCAAAAAAGTATGCAAAAATATATGTCTGTATTTTTTTCTCAAGTATCCAACACATGCAACTAATACCTTTGTTTAAAATTAAGGGGGTCACCCATTTAAAACAAAGATTAGGTGATTTTTTTTTCTCAAAGAGAATCAAGTCTTATCTGTCTTGTAAATGTTGTGTAAGTATAGTCTTTGAATGTTTATAAGGTTGAGTTGGATAGATTCACGGTAGACAAAGAGGTGAAAGTTTACCATGGGTAAATGGGACTATGTATTTAAAGCTACATTCAAATCAGCCCACAATTTTTCTTAAATGGCAGACCAGACTCAAGATGAATGTTGTACTCCTGTTCCCAACTCATCTGTTCATAATTATGAGTGGGACTGCCAAGATAAGAGGAAGGAGAGGATTTCTGGTTGGGTCAGTCCAGGTTTCTTCTGGCCACTGTGGACTTTCGGTATTTATTTTAAACTTGTTCCCTCCTCAGTGCAATAATGTGAAATCTACAGTCTTTTGAGTGAAAAGCAACAGGCTTTATTGAATATAACTATATACAGAGGATGGTAACAGGAGACGCATTATTTGGACACCTCCTGCTGATGGCCTCAGAAATGTGCACTTTTCTCCTCAACCAATAATTCCCCACTGTCATTGTCGACAGGCTTCTTAGCTGTATTCCACCCATCTTCCACACTCGTGCTCTCACCTATCCCACAACAATAATAGGGTCTCCAGGTATTCACTCACTACTCCACTAGTCTCTGCATCCAGAAGATTGCAAGCTGCATTCCCATCATCTTCAATGGGATGCCACCGCCAGATACACATTGTCTTCCCCTCCCTTGTCAGCATTCTGCAGGGATTGCTCCCTCCAGGACACTCTGGTCCACTCCTCCTCCATTCCCAATATCTCCTCACACCCGTGCAATTGCAGAAGGTGTTATACCTGCCAATTTACTCAGTCCCCAGACTTCCAGGTGAAGCAGCAGTTCACTTTTACTTCATTCAATCTAGTCTACTGTATCCACTGTTCACAATATGACCTCCTCTACAATGAGGACATGATGTTAGTAAACTAGAAAGGATACAGAAAAGATTTACGAGGATGTTACTGGGACTGGAAGATTTGAATTATAAGGAAAGGTTGGATAGGCTGGGGCTATTTTCCCTGGAGCATGGGTTGTTGAGGGGTGACTTTATCGAGGTTTATGAAATCAGGAGAGGCATAGATGAGGTGAATAGCCAAGGTCTTTTCCCTAGGGTGGAGGAGTCTAAAACAAGAGGGCATAAGTTTAAGGTGAGAGAGTAAAGATTTAAAAGGGACCTGAGGGGAACAAAGGGTGGCGCGCATGTGAAATGAACTACCAGAGGAAGCTGTTGTGAAGTTGAAGGTATGTACTGTACTTTAGAGAGTGAATGCTGTTCTGCACTGGGACCTTACAAGAGTACTGGAAAACTGAAAATATGTAACATTTAGCTGTGAAATAGTTACCTGAGTCAGCTGCTGCTTTGACAACAATTCAAATTTAACCAATCAGTATAAATTATGCCCCAGGATACTAAAACCCCCCATTCGAGTTTGAATTTATTGTTTTGCCAACATTGAACCAATGAGATGATCCAATGTTGGGGGCATAAAAATGCAGGCATTTTGAAAATCAGACAGAGCAACTGCCATTGAGATACAGAGAGACCCAAGATATTGAAACATTCTCTATCAAAGATACCTTTTTATAAGAAACATATCCGCAGTAAAAGAAAGAAGACAACCCAGGGAGATCTACAGCTGGAAGAATAAAGACACTGAAGATGACAGCCACTATGGGTTTTGAAAGGAAGTTAATGTAATTTTAATAAGTGTATTATTGGAACAATATATTGTTATAAATCGGAGGCAGTTAATAAGCAGTTAAAAGAAAGGGGCACTTAGAGTTGTGGATAGTTGTTGTTTGATGTTCGCTTTTCGAGTTAAAGAATAAATTGATATTATTTTCTTTAAATAGTGGTATTTGGGAGTTCTCTGTCACTCATATTTTACCAGATTATGAACTTTTCTGGGTGTTTGGTTTAATTTATTGCCGTGTCGTAATAATGCAGTAAAGGCGGGTATAATTATGACTTTTAAAAGACACTTGGACAGGTAAATGAATAGGAAAGGTTTAGAAGGATATGGGGCAAATGCAGACAAGTGGGACTAGCTTAGTTTGGGAAACCTGGTTGGCATTGATGAGTTGGACTGAAGGGTCTGTTTCCGTGCTGTATGACTCTGACTCTATGAATCTATGAAACACAGACTGAGGACTGATTTGCAGAAAATCTAGGTTCTCTCCACAAAAATAACCCTAAGCTTCCCGCTGTCTGCCAATTCAACACACCATCATGTTCCCTGGCCAACATTTCTGTCACAGGCCTCCTGCAGTGTTACAGCAAGCTTCAGCACAAGTTCGAATAACAACATAAGACCATAAGACATAGGAGCAAAGTTAGGCCATATGGCACATCCAGTCTGTTCCACCATTCGAACATGGCTGATATGTTTCTCAACTCCATTCTCTACCCTTTTGCCCAAAACCCTGGATCCCCTTAACAATCAAAAACCTATCTATATCTGTCTTAAACACAAACAATTACTAGGCCTACACAGCCCTCTGCAGTAATGAGTTCCACAGATTCATCAGCCCTGGCCGAAACATTCCTCCTCATCTCAGTTCTAGTGGGTCATCCTTTCACTCTGAGACTGCGCCCTTGGGTCCTAGTCTCTCCAACAAGTGGAAACGTCTTCTCCATGTCCACTCTATCCAGGCTCTTCAGTATTCTGGGAGAAAGAGAGGACTGCAGATGCTGGAGAGTCAGAGTCGAAGAGCGCTGGAAAGGGACAGCAGGTCAGGCAGCATCCGAAGAGCAGGAGAGTTGACATTTTGGGCATA
Source organism: Chiloscyllium plagiosum (assembly GCF_004010195.1). Taxonomy (NCBI): domain Eukaryota; kingdom Metazoa; phylum Chordata; class Chondrichthyes; order Orectolobiformes; family Hemiscylliidae; genus Chiloscyllium; species Chiloscyllium plagiosum. The sequence goes on from NC_057710.1 coordinate 40,127,143, forward strand.
AGCCCCTTCCTAGTCCTCTATTTGTCCCTCAATATTCTGTAAGTTTCAGTCAGATCCCCTCATCCCTCTAAACTTCATCAAGTTCAGACCCAGAGTCCTCAACCACTCCTCATACGACATTCCTCCATGCCTGGGGTCATTTTTGTAAACCTCCTCTGGCTCCATTCAAATGCCAGCATATCCTTCCTTACATATGAGGCCCAAAACTGTTCACAAAATGTCAAATGCAGTCTGACCAGAGCCTTGTATAGCCTCAGCAGTACATCTCTAGCCCTCTTGAAATGAATGCCATCATTACATTTGCCTTCCTAACTGCCAACTGAACCTGTACTATAATCTTAAGAGAATCCTAAACTAAGACTCCCAAGTCCCTTTGTGATTCAGATTTCTGAAATCTTTCCCCATTTAGAAAATAGTCTAAACCTTTATTTTTCCTATCAGAGCGTATAACTTCACATTTTCCCACATTATATTCCATCTGCCACTTCTTTGCCCACTCTTTCAGCCTGTCCAAGTCCTACTGCAGCCTCCCCACTCCCTCAATACTACTTCTCTTTCTATCTATCCTTGTGTCATCTGAAAACCTACCAACAATGCACTCAGTTACTTCATCCAGATTACTAATGTTAGTTGTAGTCCCAACACTGACTCCTGTGGAACTTCACTAGTCACCAGCTGCCATCCTGAAAAAAGACTCCTTTATCCCTACTCTCTGCCTTCTGCCAGTCAGCCAATCCTCTATCCATGCCAGTACCTTGCCCTAACACCATAGGCTCATCTTATTTGGCAGCCTCCTATGTGGAACCTTGTCAAAGGCTTTCTATTAATCCAAATAGATCATGTCCACTGGCGCCTCTTCTTCTAATTTTTTCATTATGTCTTCAAAGAATTCTAACAGATTTGTCAGGCATGATCTCCCCTTGATAAAGCCATGCTGAATCAGTCTATTTTACCTTGAACTTCCAAGTACTCTGCAATCTATCCTTAAAAATGGACTCTAAAATCTTACCAGCAACAAATGTCAGGCTATCCAGCCTATAGTTTCCTGACTTCTGCCTCCTTCCTTTCTTAAACAGGGGTGTTACGTTAGTCATTTTCCAGTCCCTGGGACATTTCTTTATTCCAGTGATTCTTGAAAGACCACCACCAATTCCTCCACAATCTCCTCAGCTATCTTCTTCACAACTCTAGGGCTTTGAACACTTTGGAGTAATTGTACAACTTAATCTGCCAAATAACTATAGGATTTAATAAATATCAGTTTCTAACCAGCATGACAGCAACATAACTTTGCAATTTCCATTCTAGGAGTGCATGAAATGAACAAATGAGTTCAATATTTCCATTTCCTCATCTTGTCAAACACAAAAATCACCAAGGCAAAAGTAAAAGAAAAGGTTTTGGAAAATTGTAAGTGGAACAAATAAATGGATGTATTTGCACTGCGAAACATACCACATCATTCCCTGGTGGAAAATATATCATTCCCTACTGAGAACATACTGCATCACTTTCCTACAGTAACAACATTTCAAAAATATTTTACTGCTATAATGCATTTAGGGACATCCTAAAGTTGTGAAAGATGCTATATAAATGTAAGTTATTATTTTATTTATTTCCCCACAGGAATACTCTCAACATGGTAGCACTACAGAGAAGTTTTGGGGCTAATATATTTCAGTTTTCCCCAAAACAGTGGTTATCTGAAAGCTATCCAGGAAGTTTGAACTACATATTTTGATGTAATGATCCATAGGTAATGAAGTAATCATTTAGAGTTGTGTATTGATCACTTGTGGATTAATTACTTGCAATTGCAAACATGGGAATAGTTTCCGATTTGGTGTGCAAGTATAAAATAAGTTGTAGTGAATCAGAAAACATTTCTAATGTCTTACCTTGGCAAGTAAAAATATCTACCAACTCATTAACAACTATTTACCTTATCAAAATATACTTTGGGCATGCCTTAATTTCCCCTTTCATGTTCTGATATTACTCCAGACCAAATAAACAAGAGTTACAAAAATAACTTGGTACAGAGTCCTGCACTGAATAGAATTTGTATTTTATCTATAGGAAATTGTTCTTAAACAAATTACTCTTTGATATACTTTGCGAGGACAAGAAAAACTCATCCCAGAATAGAATTGCATTTGATCACATGAGCAAATACCATCAGAGAAAATAATTATAGAAATAATGCAATATCCATGATTATCTGTTTAACATAGCCTTTAATCATCACATCCTAAAGCTTTCAAACTTTGCTTGAACTTCTTTGTATTGCCAACATTTTCCCCATTGGAAGACTCTGCTATGTCTATCCCTTCAATTACACCAGCAGTCATCTCCTGTAATATCTCTGAATGTCTTCACCTATGACACTTCAATGATCTATTAAAATGCCAAGACACATTTGCTATGCAAAAGACAACAGCCCAGAAATTGGATCATCTCTGAATTAGGCTTGATTTCCAGTGCAAGGCTCAATGCACATCCCTAAGGGACGGCAGCACATTAGTTGCTGGGATATTTGGTGCAGTGCTGAAGAATCACAAGAATCTTTTCCTGCCTCAAAGCAGCCTGCCATTCTTATGGCAAAATACTTGCCTGGCTTGGATACCGGACAACTGTGCCTGCAGTTTTAATGAAGTGATGAAAAGAGTGATCTTCCTGCTACTGACTTGACAATGATGTCAACTGAAAAAGTTAAAACATATAATTCAGGTGACAGCCTCTGCCAGCTGCAGCTGCTGAGCCCTTGAAGAAACCACATGCAGTGTTCATGGTGGACATTGCAGTCATTTGCAGTTCAATTTCACTAAACTACATGAAACAGACACAAGGCCTTAATGCTTTTTCCTTATGGAATTTCAGGCACAAAACTTGGACTTGACAGAAGATGTCTCACCCTAATGTTTGTCCATGTGCCACCTGCATTTCACCTGTAAACTATGTGCTGGTCCACACAATGTAGAGGCCAAAATGAATTGAAGTTGCTGTTATATTAAAAATAAGCAATGAATTAGATTTCTGTTCTCTGTCATGATGCAATCGTTCAACATGTGTGAATGGTATGCAAAAACAATTACAAATAAGGAGATCGGTTCATATTACAGTAATTCACAGCAACATAAAAACAATTGATATGCCTGCACTTGGACACAACCTCCCATTCACTTGCTGTCAAAATTAAAATTTTATTTGTGAGGTTGTACATCTTCAATGATTTTTCAGTTTCAGCTTGAAATTATAGTTAACTGTTGAATCAACAACAGAAGCAATCTTTATTCAGAGAGATGCAGATAATTAAAATTTGAAAAGTCATACTCTTCTACATTTAGTGTGGCTGTTATAAATCAATAAATCCCTTTGCTCACTTTGCCATTCTTGAATGTGGCTGATGGAAGCTTTTGCACCTTTGGGAACTTATCAGTGGAACTTGCCCCCAAATCAGGAGTTTGGAAGGTCATCTCTGAAGTATGCATTAAAATGAACCAATTATAGAGTCGAAAAGCTTTGAGGGTTTCAGTTCCCATGTTAATTTCACATACAGCCAAATCAAATCACCTTTCAATGTAAATGGTAAATATGGAATATTTATAAAATTGGGACTGCTTTCCTTACAGAAGAGAAGGTTGAGAGATTTAGTACGGGTATTCAAAACCATGAAGAATCTACTTAAAAATCACACAACACCAGGCTATAGTCCAACCGGTTTATTTGGAAGTACTAACTTTCAGAGCACTGCTCCTTCATCAGGTAACTGGTGGGGCAGGATCATATGACACAGAATTTATAGCAAAAGATCTGTGATTATACTGTTATTAGACACGAGCTGTGGAGTATAAATTGGGAACAATTGTTCTAAGGGAATGGCACAACAAAAATGTGGAGGCTGGTTAAGTAGCACTTGTTGCGAGTGTTGGGTAACTTTGTCCCACTGAGACAGGCAAGGATTGGTAAGGTGAAGGAACCTTGGATGATGAGCAGAGGAGCTTCTTGTCAAAAGGAAGAAGGAAGCTTGCTTAAGGTTGAGGAAGGAAGGAACTGGCACAGCTTTAGAGGATTACAGAGTAGCTAGGAAAGAACTCTGGGAAGCATCAAGGTGGATAAGTCCCCAGGGCCGGACCAGATATATCCAAGGTTACTACGGGAAATGAGGAATGAGATTGCTGCAACTTTGGTGACTGATCTTTGCATCCTCACTCTCCATGGGAGCAGTACTGGCTGACTGGAGGGAGGCATATGTTGTTCCTCTGTTCAAGAAAGAGAATCCCTGGGAATTATAGACCAGTCAATCTAATGCCTGTGTTAATCAAGGTACTGGAAAGGATTCTAAGATATAGGATTTATGACTATTTGGAAAAGCATAGTTTGCAGGTCAAGCCTCACAAGCCTGATTGAGTTCTTTGAGGACGTGACAATTTGATGAAGATCGAGCAGTGGATGTGGTGTACATGGATTTCAGTAAGGGAATTTGATAAGGTTCCCCATGGTAGGCTCATTCAGAAAGTTAGGAGGTATGGGATACAGGTCAATTTGGCTGTCTGGATATAGAATTGGCCAGCCAAAAGGCAGCGATTGGTAGTGGATGGAAAGGATTCTGCCTGGAGGTCAGTGACCAGTGGTGTCCTGCAGGGACCTGTTCTTGGGCCTCTGCTCTTTTTGGCTTTTATAATTGACTTGGATGAAGAAGTGGAAGGGTGAGTTAGTAAGTTTGCTGACGTCACTAAAGTTGGTGGTGTTGTAGATAGTGTCAAGGACTGTTGCAGGCTACCACATGACATTGACAGGATGCAGAGCTGGGCAGAGACGTGGCAGCTGAAGTTCAACTTGGACAAGTGTGAAGTGATTCATTTTGGAAGACCAAATTTGAATGCTGAATACAGAGTTAAAGACAGGGTTCTTGGCAGTGTGGAGGAACAGTGGGATCTTGGGATCCATGTACATAGATCCCTCAAAGTTGCCACCCAAGTTGATAGGGTTGTTAAGAAGGCGTATGATGTTTCATCAACAGGGGGATTGAGTTTAAGAGCCGCGAGGTTTTGCTGCAAGTCTATAAAACTCTGATAGACCACACTTGGAATAATGTGTCCAGTTCTAATCACCTCATTATAGGAAGGATGTAGATGCTGTAGAGAGAGTACAAAAGAGATTTACCAGGATGTTGTCTGGATTGGAGGGCTTACCTTATGAAGAGAGGTTCAGTGAGCTCAGGCTTTTCACACTGAAAAGAAGAGGGAAGAGAGGTGACTTGATAGAGGTGTACAAGGTAATGAGAGGCATGGATAGAGTAAATAGTCAAGACTTTTCTCCAGAGCAGAAATGGCTGTCATGAGAGGTCAAAATGTTAAGGTGATTGGAGGAAGGTATAGGGTAAATGTCAGAGGTAAGTTCTTTACTCAGAGAGTGGAAGGTGCATAGAATGCACTGCCAGCAGTGGTGGTAGACTCAGAGACATTAGGGACACTTAAGTGACTGCTGGACAAGCACATGAACCGCAGTAAATTGAGGAGTGTGTAGGTTAGGTTAATCTTAGAGTAAGATAAATGCTCAGCACAACATCATGGGCCGAAGGGCCTGCATTGTGCTGTACTATTCTATATTCTATGTTCTAATGCAATAGTGATCGTTTCTTAGAAGAATATGGTGTGGAATCAATTAGAAAATTACTTTAGGCCCAGTAATGTGGAAGAATTAATTAAGAATCGCATAATAATGGTTCCTCTATGCAATAGTAATCATAATGTAAGAAAACATTGTAATGAGTTTCAGGATGAGAAGTTTAGCCCTGAAACTAATTTAAAATTAAGGCAATGACAAAGATATAAAGACAAAATCAGTTAAGAACATTATGAAATTCAGATTAAAAAGTAGGGTGGTAGCTACACAAGGTGGTAGAAATGTACAGATATATTTCATAATTCTCAATAAAGGCATATTCAATTGAAAAATAAGGACTATCGGAAAAGAATAAGCAATGCATGTCTAAATAAGAAAGTTAAGTGTACTTCAAATTTAAAGAAAGTATATGTAATGCAGTGAAGACTCGTGTTGAAAGGTGTGGTGCTGGAAAAGCAGAGCAGGTCAGGCAGCATCTGAGGAGTAGGAGAATCAACGTTTCAGGCATTGCCCTTCATCAGGGCCTATGCCCGAAAGTTGACTCTCCTGCTCCTCGGATGCTGCCTGACCTGCTGTGCTTTTCCAGTGCCACACTTTTTGAATCTGACTCTTCAGCATCTGCAGTCCCACTTTCTCCTAGTGAAATTAGTGACAGATTAGAAAGTTGAAAAAAATTCTAGAAACCCACAAAGGAAAACTCAAAAATGAGAAATTAAAATCTGAGTAAAGTAGCAAAAAAAGTTTTTAAAAGACAGTAAGAACCTCTACATTATATGTAAAGTTTTGGATTATACATTTATATCTGCAGAAAATATGGAAAAGACTGAAAGATATTGAATGTGTAGAAAGGATTGGAAGTATTAAACTATTTGGAGGACATCATGGCAGCTGATGGTTGCCTGGCAACCCTAGCCAAACTGGGTTTTTGTGAAAAACATCTGGGGAAGGACAGAAAGAGTAATAGCACTATGAGCAATTGGAATAAGGAACAGCAGCAGTCAGAACAGAAAAAGCTGCTGCTGTCACTCCACCTTTTCTGGTTGTATTTAGGAACTTGTGTTTCTTAAAAGTTTCACACTTCAATATGTGGACTAATTTTGCCAACCCTAAACAGTTGATGCCACTCAGGAGGGTTTAAACGAATATGGAAGAGGAGTGGCAACCAGAACAGTAGGTCAGCAAGTAAAATGACCGAGGAGGAGTCAGAGATTAAAGCTAGTAAGACTAAGAGAAAGAACAGAGCGGGAGAGAGATTACTGAACATGGCAGGATTGGCAGAAGTGGATTTTTTTTCGAGAAAGGGCAACAGGGATAATTGGGGAAATTACAGGCCGTTGGGCCTTATTTCAATGGTAGGGAAATTATAGAGGAAGATTCTTTGGAATAGGATTTACTCACATTTGGAAAAATATTGACTTATTAGCAATTGGCAGTATGGCTTTGCGTGGGGAAGGTAGCGTCTCTCAAATTTGGTTGATTTATTTGATGAAGTGACAAAGATGATTGATGACCGTGGGGCAGTAAATGTTGTCTATATGGATTTTAGCAAGGCCTTTGACAAGGTCCCTCATGGCAGGCTGATTTGAAAAGTGAAGTCTCATGGGATCCATGGTGAGCTGATAAAATGGATTCAGATAGGCTTAGTCACAGAAAACAGCATAGTGGTGGAAGAATGCTTTTCTGACTGGAGTGCACTGCCAGAGGAGGTGGTGGAGGCAGGTACAATAGCAATGTGTAAGAGGATCTTGACATATACATAACTGGACAAATGATAGAGGGATCTGGACAGTGTAGAGGAAAAAGATTTTCAGTTTAGAAAGGCACCATGTGTCAGCCCAGTCTTGATAGGTTGAAGGGCCTGTTCTTGTGCTGTACTGTTCTTTGTTGTTTTTAAGGTGTGTCTTCTACTCAAAGCTTAGGTCTTACTGGATTTCCATCCAAACTAAATACTGGTAGGAAAACATACTTGTGGTTCTGCATCAGGTTTTGGTCTCCTTATTTAAGAACAATCAACTTGCATTGGAAGCAATTCAGAGGATGTTCACCAGGTTGATTTATGGGATGAAGAGGCTGCCTTTTGAGGAAAGGTGCAGAGTTTCAGAATGAAGGATGATCCATATTAGAGGGCAGTGAGAATTTTCTTCCCTCAAAAGGTCATTAGTCTTTCGCACTCCCTACCACTGAGAGCTGTGGAAGCTGAGTCAATGCAGAGTTAGACAGAATTTTGACTGACAAGGGCATCAGGGCTCTTGGCACATCCAGGAAACTGGAAATGAGGCCACAATTTGAACAGCATAATTTTATTGAATGACAGGATGGGTTTCAGGGCCCAAATGGGCTATGCCTGCTTCTATTTTAATGTTAGAACTAAAGATGGCATTAAGAAAAAATGTTTTCAATACATGTAATTGTCTGAGAATAGAGTGGAGGCAGATTCAATCATGGCTTTCTAAAGTGTTGTCCGTGTTTGGACACTTTGACCAGTTTACGTATTAAAAACACTTTACCCAAGTGCTCTTGTTGGTGAGGCAGACAGAGACAGGTGAGAAAGGTGAGAAAATAAGGGAAAAATGAAAGAAAATCAGATTCTCAACATCGTGAAAAATGTTCCCAATTTTTGCACCAAGCCTTAAATGGTGACTCAAGAATCTCACTATTGAGTGATAATTACAACATTACCATGCATTTACGACTCATTTAAACTGCAGCTTTCCTTATTAATATGCCACTACCAATTGTCCTTGTCTCCGCTGAGAAACTAGACGGTGTAAATTCCTGATATAAATGTAAATCCAAGCTGGTACCAGGCAGTTACAGTGCATCAGTTGCTCATATCTGCCATCATCAAACTGTGGCTTCAGTTTGATGCCCCTGCAGGTTCCATGGTCACCATCTTCCTCAACCCTTCCTCCACACAATACAGCATCAGCAAACCACCATTCCCACTTGATTACCAACACTCACACTAGGCCTTTGACACTTCCTTTACAGATCAGAGATACTTATGAATTGCATGCTTCTACCAGGGAGAGAGGTGCATCTCATGCATCTTCATGGGACACGTTTGCCCTGACATGGATAAATGTGACTTTTAGCTTGCTTTCTGAGCTCTCATTCACTTCAGTACTGACTAAGACACTGCTAGCCTTATTCGGGGTCATCACGTTGCTTTCTTAGAACACACTAACTTCAGTACTAACTTACAGATTGCCAGCATTTGTGTGTGTCCCATTACTTTCTGAATTCACAGACTCTTTAATACTCAGTTACAGGCTGCCAACCTCTGTGGAATGCATTGGTTCTGTGGTCATAAATGGCTCAAATGCCACTCCTAGGTGGTACAAAGAGTACATAAGAGGAAAGAGGAAATCGATGTTGTTCAGAAACAAGTGGAATTTATATGGGTATAGTAAGTGATTGATCAATCAGGAGATCAGGACAGTGGAAGTCCGACCAGTGAGAAATAAAATAAAAGCTGCAATTCAAGCAGTGCAGCCAGAGCATAGTGTCATCCATGTTACAACTAAGGCTTTTTCAAGCCAAATAGGATTACAGGAGATGCAGCCACCATTGCTCCATCCCCATCACTGACTGATTCCCCACCAAGCAAGAAAGGAGAACAAACTCTTTAGTCTAGCAACTAAAAGTAAGGAAGAAGGCCTTCGGTTTTGGGAAGATATAGCTAGATTGGTGGCAGATGGAATTTATCCCTGAAAAGTGTGATGTACTTTGGAAGATGTAACAAGACAAAGAGTACTCAGTGATTGACAGGACATTAGAAAGCCCTGCTACAGGCTTTGGGATCATGGGCAAGGGGCAGTCAGACGTTTGCTTGGACTATTCTACCTCTCTGAGAGGAATGGGCATCTGGAGTGGTGTCAAGGTTCCTCATCCCCCAATGATGCTGGGCACCTATGGTGAGAGCAATGGACATATCCAGCAGACACTGAGAGTGCTGGACCTGGCTCTCCAAGGTGGCTATCAATCTGTCTATGGAGGCAACCTGGCACACAGCCAGCATGCCACTGATAGCCTTAGTGGACTCCTCCATTCCTCTCTCCTGCTCGGACAGTGCCTCTGCCATTCTGCCTGGTTTTCTGTGCATGTTTCTGCAGTTTCGCCAATTCATTAAAGGCCAAGAATAGGGGCTGGGGATGAATAAGTACTTGGGTCTCCCACACATTTGTACACATCAGATACCTGGGGCATGTCTTCCTTCTCCAGCTGCAGAGACATGTCAATGATGTGCTCAACAGATTGACCTCCCAAATCTAAGAGTAGTCAAGGCGATAAAAGTCTCTGCATTGGTCAAGGGTTCATGTAAAATCTGAAGATTCAGCAGCTTCCTTTTCTTGGTTGGAGATGGAATTGAGGTTCTCTAACACTGGCATATTTGCTAGGTGTAGTTAGAGCCTGCATGAGAGACAGGGAATTAGTTGTAGAAGGTAAATAAAAGCTTAATTAAGATTAAGAAAGAGTTATCATTGATAGTAATGGGAGCGCAGTAGAAGAACACAATGGGGCAAGGTGGGTTGTTGTCTATTGTTACCCATCCCCATCCCCACATAACTCCACTAGTTCAGAGGAGAGGCAGCGAGAACTCAGCGAATTTTAGATCAATTAGCTTGGATCAGTAGTGGGAAAAATGCAAGATTGCATGATAAAAAATGTAATAATAGAGCATTTGGAAGATAGTGAGAGGATCAGACTGAGTCAGCGTGGATTTACAAAGGGGAAGTCATGCTTGAGAAATCTGCTGGAAATTTTGGAGATGTAACTAGTAGAGTGAATAAGGGGGAGGCAGTGGATATAGTTTACTTGAATTTTCAAAAGGCTTTTGATAAGGTCCCACTTAAGAGATTCGTGTGTAAAATGGAATTGCTTGGGTCTCGAGATCCTGTACTGGAATGGATCGAGAACTGGCTGGTAGACAGGATGCAAAGAGGAGAATAAACAGATCTTTAACCAAGTGGAACGAGATGCTAGAGGATTTTTTTATTCACTTGTGGGATTTGGGCATAGCTGGATTGGCAGCATTGTTAACCCATCCCATTGATAGCCAGGAAAAAGTTGCCGCTAATTGGCCCATACACTGGTTCTGGAAATATGCCTTGATGAGAGGAAGGCTTTAATCTGAGACTTCCCTCCACTACTTTACCTGCCACGCCTTCTCTCTGCCAAAGACTCCACAGGGCAGGCCCTCATTTTCCCTGCAGGCATTTGAGGACAGAGGAGATTAACAATGGTTCAGGAAGTAAATAAAATGTCAAAATTTAAATTATTGCTACTGAAGATGAAGGGAATCGGGCTAAACCATGACAAGAGCGGCTGAACCCACTTGCTCTGATTGCGCTGGCCTCATTACCCTTCTCACTGACACCTCTGCCTAATAAGGCAAGGTAAAAACAATGACTGCAGATGCTGGAAACCAGATTCTGGATTAGTGGTGCTGGAAGAGCACAGCAGTTCAGGCAGCATCTAAGGAGCAGTAAAATTCTGCCCTGCCCTACCGTCACCCACCTGGTGTTAAGGCATTTCAAAAGATGCCTGATGTATAAAATTATTTTGAGCAAACACCATTACAGCATGATAAAATTCTGAGTTTGTAGGAGATCTTCTAAAACCATTTATGGTTGTAAAAACATAAACAAATTATGGATGAAAGAAACTCATCGTTTCAGAAATACCACAGGTTGACCGCTTTTTCTCACAAGGGCCACAGGGGCTATTTCGTCCACTAATAATTTCTCCACTTACACATAACTTATATCTGTAGATATAACTAAACTGATGTATACAGTTTTATTCCAGCCTGAGATAGAATAATTCTGTATAATACGAGATTTTATTCTAGCACAGGGAAGGATCTTTAACGGCATTTTTAAAAAAATCTTACACACATATATATAAGCATAAATTGATTTCAAATGTTATTGAATAATTTTTATTTTTATTAGTAATAGTTATTTTTTTATCATAGACACCAATTTGAATGACCTCTGAAGGGGCAAGGGTCCTTGCACTGACAGAAAGTAAAGAAAATGGAGGCAGTATGGGCAACTCACTGACAGCAGCTGAGTCAGGGAGGTCTTGACTCAGATCTGTTCAAACCTTTCCCATCAGTGCATGATTACTGATTCCAATACTAAATATGTGAGTAACATTTCATATCCCATTGCAAATTTGCTGCTGGGGGACAAGAAGTAGTTTAATTAAGGATAAAATTCTAGGGTTGGCACAGTACCTTTCTGGATCTGGTCGAAAGGTTACTGACAATTAAAATAGTCTGTGGGATAATTTATTCTTAAATGTGTTAATCTTTGTATCAGGAGAATGAATCCCTAGCGTTAAAAGTAACACCTATATCACTAAGGAGATGGGCATGACTGGAATATACCATTTTTGCCACGTATTGAAGGTAATTCCCTCCAGACCTTCAGGTAAACTGATAAAGTAGCTACTGATTCCAAAAAGTCTTTCATCTTAACCATACATTCTTGTCTGTGGTGGGGTTTACAACGACTTCTTTTCATCAGCGCTGGCTGCATTTTTGACTGCAGACTGACTGGCTCATAGTTCTTCCTATCAATTTTCTTTTCAATTTGGTATCATCAAACAAATAAAAATCCAATTTTTCAGGTTTGTTTTTAAAGGATAATTGCCAGTATTGTGATGTGATTCAGCATGCTGGTCCTCAGATAGTCTTGTGTGCTGCAGCAAGGAAATAATTCCAAAAATCATAGGTGCCGAAATCACTTACTGAAGTGTTTTGTCTGAGTCTCGTTATAACCCTTACTTTTAAGCAGTTTAATATTTTGATCCCTTTCCTGAATCATTCTTTTCATTATCCTGTTCACTATTTCAGAGTGCAAGCCAATTTAAAATTATTGTTGATGAATTTCCAGCTCTAGTTTTTAAAAAGTATATTGATAGTTATATATTAGTTCATTACCACATTTAAAGGTTTCCTTTTACTAATTTTTCACATAGCTGTTATGATATTGCCTTTAGTGGATGTTTTGTTACTGTAACTTTATATTGGTACAATTAAAATATTTAAAAGATGTTTGGATAAGTACATGATTAGGAAAGGTTTGAAGGGATATGGGGCCAGGTGCAGGCAGGTGGGACTAGTTTAGTTTGGCATTATGTTCGGCATGGACATGGTTGGACCGAAGGGTCTGTTTCTGTGCTTTATGATTCTATGACTCTATAACTGCTTTTGCAAAGTTCTTACAGCATTTTGACAGCAGTTGTTTCCTGAGCATCAACTACATTGTTTGTAATGAGGATTCCCGAAGGAGAAAGTGACAAAACGTTGAAGCAGTACCATCTCAGATATCATAAGGTGACACTTCCAACTGGTGGTCCATCGCCAAATGGTGGAATATTTTGCTTTTAAAACACTCCTTAAAACTTATGTCCCATGAGTGAATTAAAGAAAGCATTATTTCTTTTGTCATACTTTCAGTTATCAGACCGAATATCTTAGATTGACTTCACAGGGTTTTCCTGAGGCTCTGAAACTGAGTCATGGAATAGCTGCGGGTTTCCAATGTTAATTATAGAATCGGAAGAATTTCTAATTAAAGGAACTTGGAAGAGGTCAGAAGGCTGAAGTGGACATGGACTCCTGTGGCTACAGAAACCATAGAAAGGAAAGGAAACCTGAGAAGGCCTTTGCAAAATTATTGCCCTCTTTCACCGTCCTTAATACCAGCTTCCTCTTAATGAGGAGGTAAATAGCCCCCAGCGGGGTGGTGGGCTGCTCAGCTTTTGGCCCCTCACCTCTTAAGTGGAGAACCTTCTGACTCTAGCCACTCGAGTGGCTGATTGTGTCAAAGTGCCGAGACTGAAATTGGAGGCTGATCTTGACTTACTGTGCTGAGTCCCCCTGAGCGATGGCTGTCTCTCTTGATTTGACTCAAGCCTGCTGACAATTATAACAAGCTTCCCTCTTTTGTGTCTGTGCTAAACAATACAGCAGGGCAGAAATACTATGAACATGGTAGCTCCAACTAAGGCTGCAAGGTTCAAAAAGGCAAAGAAAGGCAGAGATGCTGTGAGCATCCAGGTAGGCTCAGAATGAGCCAGTGATATGATAGCAAGCAAAGAGTTTGGAGATGAAATCTGGCCGAGTCCATGAGCTGAGTGCATGTTCCTGAATGCAGTATCCTTCCACAGCATTATAACAATCTTTGCTGGGACAGCTCGAGGTGCAACATCGAGTGCAGAAGCATCCGGTCAGTAGGTTGAAGCCTTCTTAGATGTGTGTGTCTGCTGCCAGTGGGACATGTTGAGGTGTTGAGGCCTGGTGTTCAGCATGGAGTTCTTTGGAGCAAGCAGTGATCTGAAATCACCAGGTACCTGCTGTGACTTTCATGTTGACATTTCTCGATGTGTAGCTTGTTTGGAATGCTTGGTAAGATAGGATGCTGACTATTAGTGAGACAAGTTGTAGTGTTAATAATATGCTAAACTAAGCAATAATCTCCCTTATTTGGCAACTGATCAATGCCTCGAGAGAAGTTTATCTTACTGCTTCTCAAAAGCATAAAAGATACAAGTGAGATGCTCCCAACATCAAGATGTACCTTGTCGGACATCTCGTCAGATTCTAACACACATCCTGCCATAACTCACATTGCTCAGGCAACTATAAGATGAGAACAACATACTGGAAAATGGAAAAAATATGTGAAGAAGAACCAACAGGAAGATTAAAGCAGAGGACAGGATGTAAATAGAAATTGATGGCAAAACTCAGCAGTTCTGGCAACATCTATGGTGAGAAAGTAGAGGTAATGTTTCAGGCCCAGGAACCCTTCTTCAAAATGCCAGAAGGAAAAAAGCATGTTCTGCAAGGGGACAGTATGCATCTAACTGCAAGAAGCTGGGTCACTTTGCACACAAGTGTTTAACTATAAAGAAGCAAAATAAGTTTTAAAGATGGCTGCTGGAGAGATTTCAACCAATGTTTCTGACAAATCATCCTAGGCCATACAACAAGGGAGTTGGTATTGTTTGATGTACAGGTGATAAATTGTTTTTGACTATCAAATAATGACTGCACAAGGAGAGCATCGACTGAATGTGAAGTGTTAGATACACATTAGTGTTGTATGCACATCCTTCATAGACTTAGCTGAAGTGGCTCAAGATGGTGACTGTACTAATTGTAACAAGGTCTGCTAGGCGGACCTCGTTGAATATGAATTCCCTGATTTGGGCTGTTATTCTGGTCCAATTAGGGAATCCTGGCTGACAGATGTAAACAGCATTGTCAGGAGCTCTGCTCACTCTAGGAGCCAGTTCTGTGCTAGCTGGGCCTGTGCATGTACTATGCACATATAAATAAAGGATGTCTTGGTGATGGGATACTGGCCTAGTGACCCAAAGTGCAGCCCTCAAAGCTAAACGTAAGACTATGTGATGGAGCGATGCTTGACCAATGGGGACAAATGAAGCTGAAAGCACAATCCGATGTAAGAATGAAGATTTGGAATTCCAAATATTCGATATTTGACAAAATCTACTCATCCCAACTGAAGCAATTCTAAAGATTGGATTGAAAACATAGCAAAATAGTTTTGCAATGATTCTTAAGCCAATAAGACTGCTAAACAGATCCTAAAATATATTACAGAGATGTTTTTATAGGACTTGGACGTCTTTCTGATTAATATCATCTCAAAATTGATAAGAATGTAAGAATAAATTAGCATCTGCTGGGAGCTTCTCTCAAGTGCTCTCAAATCCAGCCTTTAAACAAATATAGAAGAGCTGAAAAAAAAGGTAATAATCAGGTAAGTGACAATTCCTACAGACTGGATTAGCAGCATGGTAGTGATGGAAGCAGAGAGTGAGCATAAGTCCAAAGAAACTCCATAAAGCTTCAAAGAGCTCTTAGTAACACATTCCCATCATTGAATACATTTTGCCACAACTCATTGATGCAAAGGTCTTTACTACTTTCAAAACCATGGATGGCTACTGGCAAGTGCAGCTGAATGAAAGCAATTTTCTAACCATAGGCTGGATGCGATTGAGGAGATACAGAAGTGTTCAGTATTTCCACTGTTCCAGAACAATATTAACACAGTCAGCACAAGATAGTCAGTGAGCTTCCTGGAGTGAAAGCAATTGTGGATAATCCATTAATCTATGGAAGTGAAGAAATGATGGAAACAGTCATTGCAGACCATAATCAGAATCTCTTGTGACTACTGGAGAGAGCTCACTAGATGAATCTGAAACTTAACTAGAAAAGAATGCAGTAGCCTGAATAAAAGCAAAATATTGCAGATGCTGGAAATCCGAAATAAAAAGTGAAAATGCTGGGGAAACTCAGGTCAGGTAGCATAAATACAGTTGACGTTTCATATCCAATATGACTCTTCTTCAGAAGAGATACCTGAGTTAAGTACATGGGTACATGGGTCATGCACTGACAGCAAAAGGACTCCACTCAGATCCTGACAATGAGACAGCTGTAGCAAAGATGCAGTGACTCACAGATGTGAAGGCAGTACAACAATTTGTTGAATATGCGGACTATTGAGAAATGCCCTTGCATAATTTGTGATCAGAGTGTGAATACCTATTAAAAACACTGCTAAGCACGTGCAGTATTGGGGCACAGAATAGGAATGATTCCTGCTGAAGGACTGTTGCCCAAAACGTCGATTCTCCTGCTCCTCGGATCCTGCCTGACCTGCTGTGCTTTTCCAGGACCCCACTCTTGACTCTTGTCAAATAAGCAAACTTAACAGCAAGATGCAAACCTCCAAATGCTACAGAAAAGTAGTGGTGAAAGACAACCTGAAAGCAACAAGGACATACGTGTTGCGATAAGAGATTTGGGCATAAAGGGTTGACATGAAAGCTCAAGATGTCATCCTATACAGAGGAAATAGCGTAATTACTTCTCATGAGATGACAAAAGAGGTGCTAAAGTGCATAAAAGTCTAAGAAGGCAAGATATGTGCATTACAGGGAAACCTGAGCCATAAAGGTTTACTGAACTGAAAAAGGTCCTTTAGTCCATCAAGTCTGAATTGGTCAAAAAGAACCACCTCACTACTCTAATCATATTTTCCATCATTCTAATCTCATTTTGCAATCAATGAGAGCAACAGCAAAACAATGAGATCAAGGGTCAGTCACATCAGCCAGTGAAGTGCATGTAAAATGCAGCTAAAGAATTGCTTATGATCATATTATCTTATCCCAGCCAGACCATGGATGAAGCTGACAATAGGTCTTCTCACTCTCCTTGTCACTATTGACTACTATTCTGACTACTGGGTATAAAACCAGCTGATAGCAAAGATTACCAATGAGATTGTAGAAGCCTGAAAGCACACTTCAGTCATTATGACATTCCAGACGTTGTGATAAGCAACACTGGCCCTCAATTTGCAAGTGAAGAATTTAGCCTTTTCCTAAGGTCTTGAGGAATTCAACACCATAACTTATCTGCGGTCAAATGAAAGACTGATGCATTAGTGAAAATTACCAAAACAATCATTAAAAATTGGACAAATCCATCACAGTTTTGTATAAGGAAATCACTGAGTGTAGAAACACATTTACTAAAGGCATGGAACTCAGTCCATGCCAAACACTAATGTTACACTCCACCCAAACTACTCTTCCAATAGTGAAAAACTACTGCAGCCAGGAAAGTGATAAGCATGAGTGGGAAAGACAAGGTAAAATTATAGAAAGCCAGATTTTACTTTGTCAATGATTTGGCAGTTTTATCAGATCTGAGTGTTGGAGAACCAATCAGAATACTGGTTCAGTGCTCTCAACCAGGTCGATAAATCATCTTCAATTCCATAACCTTCAACTTTTAGGTTGGCTCAGTGATTAGCGTTGCTGCCTCACAACATCAGAAACCCAGTTTCGGTTACAGCATTGGGTTACTGTCTGTGTGGAATTTGCATGTTCTCCCCGTACCTGTATGGATTTCCATTAGGTGCTCTGGTTTCCTCCCACAGCCCAAAGATGTGCAAGTAGGTGGATTGGTCATGCTAAATTGGCTGTAGTATCTAGGGTTGTGCAAGCTAGGTGGATTAGCCGTGGTAAAATATGAGGGTAAGGGACCGGATCTTAGGAGGATTAGTGCAGGCTCAGTGCGGTGAATAACCTGTTTCTGCATTGTTGAGAGTCTATGATTCCAAAAATCTTATGAGAAATATTATCAAATGAATTCTGGAACTCCCTCAAGTGCTTTAGACACTTCTTAAGAAAACTTTGATTAGGTTCACTAAGTATGAATCCGTTATGAATCCTTGCTGAATTGAAAACTTTCAAGATGTTCAGTAATACTATCCTTAATTATAGACACTACAAATTTCCTAACAACCCATATTAGGTTAATTAACCTATAATTATATTGTCACCTTCTTTAAATATCAAAATGACATGCTTAATTTTCCAATCTAATCAAATGGTTCTCAACTCTTTGGGAGATTATAATCAGGCCAGATGCAATGTTCTCACCCATTCCTTGCTAAATCCTGTGATTGAAACCATTCAGAAATTTGTCACTCTTCAGTGCTATCAATTTTTTTTCATTTTGTAATTTTGATTTCGTTAATTTTGTTGATTCCCTGTCCCCATATCAGAAGTTTAACGGATGTCTTCCATGCTCACCTCTTCCAAACTCCACTGCAAATCCCACTCCACTACATAGCAATGATTTACAATGTCTGACATTTTCTTATTTTCATTTACAATATCACCATTAGTCCTGCATTGCCGCTGACTATTCTCTTTTTCCTGTATAATTACAAGAGCAAATTAAATATTGCTTGCAGGTTTCTGACTAGCTTTCTGTAGCCTTCTTATCTGGTCTGTTACCCTTTGCTGTTCTTTGTATCATTCCCATTCATCAGGATCTGTGGGTTTTTCTTTTTGACATTTTTTGCAGTCTAGTTCTTTTAATTTTACATTACCTTTTGAAGATGTCCACAGTATGGCATTAAGTTACTTTTTGAACACCTCCCACATTTTTTCCATTAAAATAATTCATTTTCTTTTTCATTTTCCGGGGGTTGCCTTGCCTTTTCAACTCATCCACATTGCCTTGCTAAGGATGCTCTCCATCCTGTTTACATTCTCATGGAAGCCCAACGGTTTCTCCTTTCTTATTTCAGCAGAATTCCATTCATATGAAGCTGTGTCTTAATTACAGTATTGTGGAATGCTTTCACATATTTTAACATAAACAATAGGACATTTAGTCACCTCCAAAACCAAAAAAAAACAAAAATGCAGTCCATATAATAAGCAAACTTCCCAATTATAACACACCTGAGCAGACTGGTTTTTTAAAACTTGAATTCCAATTGGTCACCGTGGTTGGCATGGCGAGAACATTCTGTACCAGAACTTGTAACTTGTCAAACTGTTATTGTACTATAGTTCTTGTAACAATGTTGTACCACTCTGTGTTGGTTATTTAAACACAAAAAAAAACTGCAGATGCTGGAATTCAAAGTACATGGCCAGGAGGCTGGAAAAACACAGCAAGCCAGGCAGCATCAGGAGGTGGAAAATTGATGTTCACAGTGTAACCTTTCTTCAGGACTGGGGCTGGGTGTAAGGGGGAGCCGCAGATAAAGGGGGTGGCGGGGGCAAGGCAAGTGGGGATAGGTGAAGACAGGTTGAGGGTACCACCTGGCTGGTCAATGGGAGGAATGGTGTGGAGGAGCCAGTGTTGGACTGGGGTGGACAAAGTTAAAAAACACACAACACCAGGTATTTGTCCAACAGCTTTATTTGGAAGCAATAGCTTTTGGAGCACTGCTCCTTCATCAAGTAGCTGTGAAACGTAATCATAAGACACAGATTTATAGCAAAAGATTACACGGTCATGCAACTGAAATGATATATTGAACAAACCTAGATTGCTGTGAACTCAGACTGGAGGTTGGCTAACGTGGTACCATTATTTTAAAAAAGTGGTGAGGACAAGTCAGGGAACCACAGACCGCTGAGCCTGACGTCGGTGGTGGGCAAATTGTTGGAGGGAATCCTGAGGGACAGGATTTATACATATTTGGAAAGGCAACGACTGATTAGGTATAGTCAACATGACTTTGTGCATGGGAAATCATGTCTCACGAACTTGATTGAGTTTTTTGAAAAAGTAACAGAGGTTTGATGAGGGCAGAACAGTGGATGTGATTTATATGGACCTCAGTACGGCGTTCGACAGGGTTCCCCATGGGAGACTGGTTAGCAAGGTAAGATCACATGTAGTACAGGGTGACAAACTTACTGACTATAACTCTTATGCTCGCATCCAAATCATTTATGTAAATGACAAAAAGTAGAGGGCCCAGCACCGATCCTTGTGACACTCCACTGGTCACAGGCCTCCACCACCACTCTCTGTCTTCCACCATCCTCTGTCTTCTACCTTTGAGCCAGTTCTGTATCCAAATGGCTAGTTCTCCCTGTATTCCATGAGATCTAACCTTGCTAATCAGTCTCCCATGGGGAACCTTGTCAAAC
>NC_057710.1:40149428-40209155 GCF_004010195.1 Chiloscyllium plagiosum
TTGCACCTTCTCTCGTAGGTACATCCACATACTGAATCAGAAAATTGTTTTGTTCCTCTCCATCTAAACCTTTAACACTATGGCAGTCCCAGTCGATGTTTGGAAAGTTAAAATCCCCTACCATAACTACCCTATTATTCTTACAGATAGCTGAGATCTCCTTACAAGTTTGTTTCTCAATTTCCCTCTGACTATTGAGGGGTCTACAATACAATCCCAATAAGGTGATCATCCCTTTCTTATTTCTCAATTCCACCCAAATAACGTCTTTGGATGTATTTCCGGGAATATCCTCCCTCAGCACAGCTGTAATGCTATCCCTTATCAAAAATGCCACTCCCCCTCCTCTCTTGCCTCCCTTTCTATCCTTCCTGTAGTATTTGTATCCTGGAACATTAAGCTGCCAGTCCTGCCCATCCCTGAGCTATGTTTCCATAATTGCTATGATATCCCAGTCCCATGTTCCTAACCATGCCCTGAGTTCATCTGCCTTCCCTGTTAGGCCCCTTGCATTGAAATAAATGCAGTTTAGTTTATTAGTCCAACCTTGTCTTTGCCTGCCCTGACTGTTTGACTCACTTCTGTTCTCAACTGTACCTTCTCAGATCGATCTCTTTCCTTACTATCTCCCTGGATCCCACCCTCCCACCTTACTAGTTTAAATCCTCCCAAGCAGTTCTAGCAAATTTCCCTGCCAGTATATTAGTCCCCTTCCAATTTAGGTGCAATCCGTCCTTCTTGTACAAGTCACTTCTACCCCAAAAGAGATTCCAATGATCCAAAAATGTGAATCCTTCTCCCACACACCAGCTCCTCAGCCACGCATTCATCTGCTCTATCCTCCTATCCCTGCCCTCACTAGCTCGTAGCACTCGGAGTATTCCAGATATTACTACCCTTGAGGGCCTCCTTTTTAAATTTCTGCCTAACTTCTCTATAATCTCCCTTCAGAATCTCAACCTTTTCCCTTCGTATGTCGTTGGTTCCAATGTGGACAATGATCTCCTGCTGGCCCCTCTCCCCCGTGAGAACATTCTGCACCCTCTCTGAAACATCCTTGATCCTGGCACCAGGGAAACAACACACCATTCTGCTTTTTCTCTGCTGGCCACAGAAACATCTGTCTGTACCTCGGACTACAGAATCCCCTAACACAATTGATCTCTTGGAAGCCGATGTACCCTCGTTGCATTAGAGCCAGTCTCAATACCAGAAACTTGGCTGTTCGTGCTACGTTCCCCTGAGAATTCATCACCCCCTACATTTTCCAAAACAGCATACCTGTTTGAAATCGGTATATCCACAAAAGACTCCTGCTCTAGCTGCCTACCTCTCTTATCCTTCCTGGAGTTAACCCATCTATGTGACTGTATCTGAGACTTTCCCCCCCTTCCTATAACTGCCATCCATCACATACTATTGCTGTTGCAAATTCCTCATCGCTTCTATCTGATTCTCCAACCGATCCACTCAATCTGATAAGATTCGCATCCAGCAGTATTTATGGCAGATATAATCCGCAGTAACCCTTAAACTTTCTTTAAACTCCCACATCTGACAAGAAGTACATATCACTGCAAAGGCCACTTTTGCTCCTTCACAATCTACAGACCCAGAAAATAACACCGTCTTATTCCTCTACAAACACTGCTATGGCTTATATTTTAAGTTTAATCAAGAGACTTATCTCCAAAAACATATAATCAAGAAAGAATCCACTATACTCACTACTGCAGCCTTTCTCTTGGACAGACTTAAAACAACAATGAACTTATCTGATTCTGTGAACTTCGCCCAACAGTTCCTCCAAGATTAGTTGTGAATTTCACTGTTTGTTAATTTTCCCAGATGCACTCCGATGTCCAGTGGTACACGAATTCAAACAGCAAAAACGGTAACTGTGCAGGTTCTCTCTCTCTCTCTCTCCTGCACTGGGAATGTGGGAAGAAACCAGAGCACCCAGAGGAACCCCACGCAGACAGCGGGGGGAATGTGCAAAATCCACACAGACAGTTGCCCGAGGCGGAAATCAAACTCAGGTCCCTGGTGTTGTGAGGCAGTAGTGCTAAGCACTAAACCACCATGGTGGAGGGTTATTTTTCAGATTAGAGGCCTGTGAGAAGTGGAGTGCCGCAAGGATCGTTGCTGGGTCCACTACTTTTCATCATTTTATATAAATGATTTGGATATGAACATAGGAGGTATAGTTCATAAGTTTGTAGATGACACCAAATTAGAGGTGTAGTGGACAGTGAAGAAGGTTTACTCAGCTTACCATGGGATTGTGATCAGATGGGCCAATGGGCTAAGTGGCAGATGGAGTTTAATTTAGATAAATGCAAGGTGCTGCATTTTGGGAAAGCAAATCTTAGCAGGACTTATACACTTAATGTTAAGGTCCTAGGGAGTGTTGCTGAACAAAGAGACCTTGCAGTGCAGGTTCATAGCTCCTTGAAAGTGGAGTCGCAGGTGGATAGGATAGTGAAGAAGGTGTTTGGTATGCTTTCCTTTACTGGTCAGAGTATTGAGTACAGGAGTTGGGAGATCATGTTGCGGCTGTACAGGCCACTTTTGGAATATTGTGTGCAATTCTGGTCTCCTTTCTATTGGAAGGATGTTGTGAAACTTGAATGGGTTCAGAAAAGATTTACAAAGGATTGGAGGATTTGAGATTTCGGGAAAGGCTGAATAGGCTGGGACTGTTTTCTCTGGAGTGTCAAAGGGGTGACCTCATAGAGTTTTATAAAATCATGAGGGGCAGGAATAGGATAAATAGGGGTGGGAGAGTCCAGAACTAGAGGCATGGGTTTAGGGTGAGAGGGGAAAGATATAAAAGGGATCTAATGGACAAATTTTCCATGCAGATGTATATATGGAATGAACTGCCAGAGGAAGTTGTGGAGGCTGGTACAATTGCAACATTTAAAAGGCAAGTTTTGAGAAGATTTGTAGCTCAGGTTAAGATTCTGGATGTAGGTTTGCTCACAGAGCTGGATGGTTCATTTCCAGACATTTCGTCACCCTACTAGGTAACATCTTCAGTGGGTCTCCGGACGAAGCACTGCTGATAATTTCTGCTTTCTATTTATATGTGTGTGTGTGTCTTTGAGTTGGTGATGCCATTTCCTGTGATGATGTCATTTCCTGTCCTTTCATTTTGTAAATGACATTAGTTTTCCTTGTTGGCTGTGTAGTGTGTTCGTGGGTTTGTGGTCTACCATGTTGCCAAGTGGCCTGAGTAATCTGGCAGTCATTTCCAAGATGTCTTTGATGTAGGGGAGAGTGGCTAGGGTTTCTGGACATGTTTTGTCTCCTTGTTTGGGTTTGTTGCTGAGAAATCGGCAGACTGTGTTCATTGGGTACTTATTATTTTTGAATACACGATACACGGTGTAGGTGATTTTCCTCTGCTCTGCATAGTTCCTCTAAGCTAGAGTGTGTGGTGGCTCGTTGGAATAATGTTCTGATGCAGCTTCGTTTGTGGATGTTGGGATGATTGCTTTGTCATTTACAAAATACCGTGCAAGAACTGTAGCAAACACTACATTGGACAAACAGGCAGAAAACTAGCCACCAGGATACATGAACATGAACTAGCCACAAAACGACATGACCCTCTCTCACTAGTATCCTCATATACGGATGAGGAAGGACACCACTTCGACTGGGACAACACATCCATCCCAGGACAAGCCAAACATAGACACGCACAAGAATTCCTAGAAGCAAGGCATGCCAGCCGGAACTCTATCAACAAGCACACCGAGTTAGATCCCAACTACCTCCCCCTGAGAAAAAGAACAGGAAATGACATCACCACAGACCCAAAGAAACCTAAACATATAAAAGAAAGCAGGAATTATCAGCAGTGCTTCACCCGGAGGCCCTCTGAAGATGTTTCCTATTTGGAAACGTCTGGAAATGAGCCTTCCCGCTCAGCGAGCAAACCTACATCCACATTTAAAAGGCATCTGGCTGGGTATATGAATGAAACAGGTTTAAAGGAATATGGGCCAAGTGCTGACAAATGGGACTAGATTAGGTTGGGATATCTAGTTGGCATGTACGAGTTGGATCGAAGGGTTTGTTTTCGTGCTGTACATCTCTATGACTGTGACTCTATGACTCGATGTGGGATTAGAGTCTGTATCCTAATCTTGAGTCAAACTGGTTCTATTTCCAAAGTAGGAATTTATAAAATATTACATGGATGGACTGCCTACAAATTGTGCGTTTTTGAGCAAAATAGAATGTATCTGCAAATATAATTCTGCAAATGCAAATTCACCCCATTGACTTATATGTGTGTGCGCATGCATGAGAGAGATTGTGTGTGTCCATGCTTGGAAAAGTGTGAGTGTGATGGACTGTAAGCCTGTGAGAGGGTGTGTGCGTGGGTGTGTGTGGGTGTGTGTGTATGAGCGAGTATGTGTATGAGAGAGGATCTGCATGAATGTGTGAGTATTTAAGAGTGTGTGTGTATGCATGCTTGTGTGTATGTGTGTGTATGCGTGCTTGTGTTTATGTGTGTGTGTGTGAGAGAGAGAGTGTATAGTATAATTGGGTAACTTTAGTGTGACTTGAACCCAAGGTCCTGGTTGAGGCCATCCTCATGGGTACCGAATTTGGCTATCAGCCTCTGCTTGGCCGCCCTGCGCTGTTGTTTGTCCCGAAGTCCACCTTGGAGGCTGGTCACCTGAATATCCAAGCCGAATACTCCTGACCGCTGATGTGTTCCCCGACTGGGAGGGAGCAACCCTGACTGGCGATTGTTGCGCCGTGTCCATCCATTGTCATAGAGTCTGCTTGGTACCGTGTCTCGGCGCATCCTTGCCAGCGGCGTATGAGACAGACATTGTTGGCCGAGTAACTGCCGCGTGCATGTTAGGTGGTGTCCCCACATGTAATGGTGGTATCCATGTCGACACTGTGACACACCTTGAAGTGGTTGCCATGACAGGGTTGAACAGTGTTGTGGTTGATGTTGTCCTGAAAACTGGGCAGTTTGCTGCAAACAATAGTCTGTTTAAGGTTTGGTGGTTCTTTAAAGGTGAGAAATGGAGGCATAGGTAAGGACTTGGCAAGATGCTCATCTTTATTGATAATGTATTGCAGGCTGCGAAGAACATGATGTAGTTTCTCCACTCCCAGGAAGTACTGGTACATTGGTGAGACCAAGCAGACGCTATGACAACAGATTAATGCACACTGTGTAACAATCACCAGACAGGGGTGTTCCCTCCCTTCGGGAAGCACTTCAGCAGTCAGGGACATTCGGCCTTGGATCTTCAGGTATCCATCCTCCAAGGCGGACTTCAGGATGCACAACAACACAGAGTGGCTGAGCAGAGGCTGATAGCCAAGTTCGGAATCCATGAGGATGACCTCAACGGGGTCGTTGGTTCATGTCACACTGCAGGTTACCCCATTGCATTATACTCTCTCTCTCACACACACACACAGACACTCTCTCATACACATGTTCCCTCTCGTACACATACACCCACCACACATCCTCTCACAGGCCTATACTCCATCACACTCATACATACATTTTACCAAGCATGCACACACTCACAAACACACACTCTCTCACTCACACATGCAAACTCACATTCTCTCTCTCATGCATGTACACACACATTTAAGTCAATGGGGTGAATTTGTATTTGCAGAATTATATTTTCAGATACATTCTATTTTGCTCAAAAAGCACACAGTCTTTAGGCAGTCAATGCAGGCAGTCAATCCATATAACATTGCATAAATTCCTACTTTGGAAATAGAACCAGTCTGACTCAAGATGGGGATAGAGACAGACTCTAACCTCACACCTTTAACACATTGTCTGAGCTGAGATGTCACTTTTTTTTATAAAACCTTAAGTTACCACGAGAATGTGACTTAAAAGAAGTTCTGGGATTTACATATTAATGAACCAAAACCTGCAACCCATTCTAAAAGCTGAAAGATTTAACAGCAATCTAGTTTGGTCAATATATCATTTCAGTTGAATGGCACTGTAATCTTTTGCTATAAATTCTTTGTCTTATGATCCTGTTTCACAGCTACCTGATGAAGGAGCAGCACTCTGAAAGCCAGTGCTTCCAAATAAACCTGTTGGACTATAACCTGGTGTTGTGTGATTTTTAACAATGGGAGGTGGCTGGGAAGGGTGGAAGGGAGGGGTTAGGGTTGGGAAGGGAGTGGGAGGATGGGAAGAGAGGTTATTTGAAATAGGAGAACTCAATGTTGAGACCTTTGGTATGTAGGCTGCCCAGGCAGAAGATGAAGTGTTGTAGCAGTTAATAAACTGTTAATAAACATATAATGATTTCGCAGGACATATTGCAAGTGCACAGCTCAAACCTAAAAGCAATAGTCTTAGAAATGCTGGGGGCCAAAAACAGAAATTGCTGGCAGGGAGGAAACCGGAGCACCCGGAGGAAACCCGCGCAGACACAGGGAAAATGTGCAAACTCCAAGAGTACTGACATCTTGGTGGTGCTGTGATGATTTTTGCAAATAACTGTTATTATTGTTGAGTTTGGCTTTCTAAAGTAACAGAGTCAGTTCTTCTCTAACACAATGGTTGCATTCTTGTGCAACCCACATTACAGGAAAATCATGCTTTACAAACAGCACGTCAAGTTTTGGAGATGTAATCGCATTACAGCCAACACAGGTTTTAAAAGTTCACTCTTTACAAACAGCGTCCCCAGTTCATCAATCATGTTACACTGAATTTGCGGTAAGAAAACGTGCGTTATAGCAAAATGACCTGTATAATGGAAGGAAAAATGATACAGCATCAAAAAGACAGGAGGCAATCTCAATAAATAATCCAATTAGGAATAAGAGTTATTGGAAAAGTTCAATAAATTTTCAAAAAACATGATTTTTGGAGTAAAATAAAAGACGTCATATTATACATTAGGCAAACTATATACCCTTTAATTTACAGTATATTTTGAGGTATATTCTCTCCCTTGGTTTTTTTGTGGGCTATACGATCAGACTATTCTATCAGACTATTTCCAGTTGCAGGCACGACAAACTATACATGATACAGAAACATGCTGTTCGCCCAACTAGTTCATGCCACTGTTTATGTTGCACTTGAGGCCCTCCCATCTTTCTTCTGCTTTCATCTCTGTGGACACTATTAATTTCTTTATTCAAATTTCCATTTAAAAGTGAAATGGATGACTCAACAATATTTCACGTTTTGTGAAAACTAAAAATACCATTAACGAAGCACTACTAACACCTTGTAGTGTAAATTACAGAAAACTTTCCTACTTTCAACACAACTAAAAAAAAAATTCACAGGTATATCTTAAACTATATTTTAAGTAGACATTAAATTTTCCTACATCTAGTTCAAAGTACTTCTTAGCTCCTCAGGGTTTACTCTGTACTTTTGCTTTCCTAACCTGATAGCTCTTAGCCTTAGGCTGTCTGTCAACGGTGTTTCACTATGAGGGATTTTTTTTCCCGGAGAGATTCCTCCGTTTAGCTGAAATTGGGAATGTAGGAAATTGAAGCACGAGATTAGGCCATTAGACCCATTGATTCAACTAGATCACTGCTAACCTTCTACTTCAACACCATTTTCACATGCTATCTCCATATTCTTTGATACCTTTAATTTCTAAGAGCCAAAATATGGAAAAGATAGATGAAACTTCAAGTCTTTTTTAAATCTTCATTAATTTGGTCTTTTCGATACATGCATTAGCTTTCCTGCACAGTGAACCTGAGAGATACCTGCTTCAACTCTCCTGGATCCTTCTAGAAGTAGAAACTCTCCCCCTTCAAAGCGCATCACCACAATAACATGAATCACATTGGCTTTATAGTCAGGTAGAAATATGAATTTGCAATTATCACAATCATAGTGAAAATAGACAACTGATAGTCATCTTTCATTTGATATTCATACTTCAGATTTTCATGAGCTAAAAATAGACCTTTAAAAAGGACACTGACACAAAATGGCTATGATCAAGAAAATTGTATTTCTTATTTTACTGACAATTGCATAATAACTTTACAAATTAAGAAATAAAAGATTGCCTGCAATTATCTGACTTAAAATCAAGTGACACAGAATCCACAAAGGTACATCAACATCAGCCTTTGAGCAAAAAGAGAGTAAAAGTAAGATGAACTGATCATAAGAACAATACCTACAGCTCTTCCCTAACCTCTCTCTCGTTCTCTCTCAATCTCTGAAACCAGCACTGATCTGAAGGCAAGTTGGAAAGACCACCTTTCACCATGAAATCAAGGTTATCTGTAAGCGTCACCACTCAAGTTGACAAAGTAACAGCTGAACAGAGCACAGAGAAAAACAGTAAACATGTACTCAGGTTTCATTCTTGCAGGATTCTTAAAAACTTTAAACTGCAGCTGCTTTTACCTTGTTTTCTATGCTATATACCCTTTATCTCATTCTTTATGAGCTTAATACCTGTGTTTGTAAATGTTTTATGTTACATTTTCTTATTTTTCTCAGGCTTAACAGGTTGTAAAACTCAATTAACCCTTGGAATTGGCTTTCTTTCATTTTTGATCTGGTGAACTAAGCTTACTTGAGGCATAATCACTATGAACTAAAAAAAATTGTACTCACCAATTGTGATTTAAAAAGAGATAATTGTCAATCATGTCACTTCACCTGTGTCTAATGTTATCCTTTAAAGCCCAGATCTCTTTTATCTTGTAAGATACGGTGGCTCAACGCTTAACACTGCCAGCTCATAGCTCCAGGGACCCAGGTTTGATTCCACTCTCGGGTGCTATCTGTGTGAAGTTTGCACATTTTCCCCGTGTCTGCATGAGTTTCCTTTGGGTCCTCCTTTTTCTTCCCTCAGTCCAAAGATGTGCAGGTTAGGTGGATTGGTCATGCTACATTGCCCATAGTGTCCAGAGATATGCAGGCTAAGTGGATTAATCATGGGAAATGCAGGGATGCAAAGATGGAGTGGGATGCTCTTTAAAGGGTCAGTATAGATTTGCCAGGCTGAATGGCATGCTTCCGTACTGTAGGGATTCTGTGATAATTCTATGAAATGTGAACACTTTATACCTTCTTCCCAGAAAAACAATCTGACCCTCCCTTTAATCTTTAACAATCACACCATCCGTATCTATGTCAAGTGGATCTCAGAAGAGGTCATGTGACTCCCTTCATTTTAGCCTAAATTGAAATATAACAAACTTGTAAATCTCAAATTTGTACAACTAGAGCTGGATCTATTATCATAACTATCTATTTCATCTCTCCTTATGCTTGTCTGACTTCCACTGAAATTCATCTATGTCATTGCTTCAACTACTTCAATGGATAGCAAGTTTCACATACTCACCACACTGTGTAAAGCAGTTTATTCTGAGTTCCCTATTGAATTTCTTAGTGACTATCTATAGTGATGTCATGTAGTTATGCTCTTCCCCACAAGAGGAAACAGTGGGCAGGATAATGAAGGCCGTAATTGCTCTAGAGAGAGATTGCGAGATGACTTACTAGAATGGCTGCTAGGGCTGGAGAATGGTAGCTACAAGGAGAGACTGCTTTTTTTATCCGCCTGGAATAAAAAAGTGACATTACTGAGGATACAAAATGGTGAGGGGTAGAGATAGCGTTGACAGGAGGAACCTGTTTCCCTTGGCAGAGGGTTCAAAAACCAGTCATAGATTCAAGTGAAGTGGCAGAAAGATTGGAGGGGATGTGAGAAAATCTTTTTTATGCAGAGGGTATCTGGAATTCGCTGCCTGAGTTGGTGGTGAGGCAACAACCCTAAACTCTTTCAATAAGTAGCTGGACCTGCACATTAAGTGCTGTAAGCTGCAAGGCTCTGGACCATATACAGAAAGATGAAATTAGAAAAGGCATCTAGGTGTCTTTGGATCGGTATGGACAAGTTGGGCCAAATGGCCACCTTTTGTGTTGTAGTATTTCTATGATTTGAATGTTCTGGGCCTGCTGAGATCTTTTAGAAAGGCAGGCAAGGGCACTTAATTGGTTAGAGGCAAGGAAAACTGCAGATGCTGGAATCCAAAGTAGACAGGCAGGAGGCTGGATGAAGACAGCAATCCAGGCAGCATCAGGAAGTGGACAAGTCGACATTTCAGATGTAACTCTTCTTCAGAGTCCTGAAGAAGGGTTCCATCCAAAACATCGACTTCTTCACCTCCTGATGCTGCCTGGCTTGCTGTCTTCATCCAGCCTCCTGCCTGTCGACTAAGGGCACTTAATTAGGCAGGAAACAAAAAGAAAATCAAAATCCCACAAAATGAATAATGCTTCTGGTTTTAAACTTTCAAGGTGGCCAGCTTTCAGGAACCTGTCCTGAGGTCTATAGATTGTGGATATTCATTAATATCCCAATCCATTGGAATTACGTTCATGAATGTAATTTTTAAATCAAAAATCAGAATCATGTAGCAGCCTATTATATGTACTGGAAGTACACTATATTCTCATAAATCCACTGAGTACAGCCTTTGAAACCTTGTTAAAATTGTTTTATTGTAGTGTGGGCTGCAGTACTTGACATAAAGAGAGAGGCAGCAATGTTCATATAGAGATATTAGCCACATTCATGAAAAGTAGTGTTGACTTAAACAGCACAGAGACCTAACACCTGATAGCATCAGGAGAGGGAAAGACCGGTCATTGATGTAGAGGATAGATTTTGATAGAGTTGTGGTAGGAGATGGGTCCAAAGAGTGGTCCAAAGATGTTCACCACATGGCTATCTCAACTGAAACAATGAACACTTTATCGTATATGTCTCTCCATGGATCTGGACTTGCATGCCAGAGGTTCCAACCATTGAACCTAGCACCAGTCTTAATATTGTTAAGAATGGGAAAGAGGAGGAAAAGGAAGAGAAGTGAGCAGCAATAACAGCAAGTTCTGAAGCATGAAGTTCAGGAGATTGTAGTTGTGCAACAGCAAGGATCAAATGAAGAGGGAAAGCAGAATCTATAAAGCGGCCGGCCACTCAGCTACTTCTAGGTGATTGAATGATGGTGCAGGCTAGATCCTCATATGGCTAGGGAGTTGGTCACCTATGTCTGCCACTACTGTAGGCAGATCTGCAGCCTTCCTCTCTGTTTGGGAGGAGGTGCTATGCCTGTGTTGAAGATCACAGTTGAACTGAACTCCTTCACCAATGGCTGCTTTCAAAGCTCAATTTTGGACATGTGGCATCACCCAATCTGCCTCCATGCATTCACAAATTCACACAAGAATTCTTGGAAAACCTATTTGGTTTCTCCAGTTCACTGTGGACCAAATCAGCATGATGCAAGAGCCACTCAATTTTCAAACATTGCTGATTTTGCTCAGGTGAAAGGGGCTTTCAATTGCACAGAATTAGTACTGAGTTCCTTGCCATTGTCCAGCCAGATTCCTGAACAGCTCCAACGACATTCAAGAAGCTTGACGCCATTCAAGACAAAGCAGCCTGCTTGATATGCACCACAGGTACAAACGTTTACTACCACCACCACAGATGCTCAATAGCAGCAGTGCATACCATCTACAAGATGCACTGCAGACCAAGACTACTTAGACAGCACCTTCCAAACCCACAACCATTACCATCTAGAAGGACAATGGCAGCAGATACATGGAACACGGCTACCTGCAAGCCACTCACCATCCAAGCTTGAAAATATATCATTTTTCCATCAGTGTCATTTGGTCAAAGTCCTGGAATTCCATCCCTGGCAGCAATATGGGTCTGCCTACAGCAAATGGACTGCAACAGTTCAAGAAGTCAGCTAAATGCCACTATCTCGATACAATCAGGCGGGGGCAATAAATGCTGGCCCAGCCAGTGATTCCCACATTGCTCCATCCAAGCAGCTTTTCTCAGTTAAAATGGCCTCTTGTTGTCATCCCTGAGGATTATGATGTCCCCATACTCGCTCACATCCTACAGGAGCAATTCCAGGGGCCAGTCACTAAATTTGAAGACTGACTTGGTAACTTCTCTGTCATTTTCATGGATGCCTGGAGGCAGACTGCAAGGTCTACCTGATGGTGCTGGGGCTTCAGAGAGTGAAATGCTTGCTGTACAGATACCTTTCAAATATGGCTTCTGATCATTGGAGTCAGAGGCTCCATTTGACATTTTACCTGTGAGAATTTTAAATAATGTAATTGCATAAGAAAACATGAGCCCACCCGCCCAAGTAGAGCAGCTTCTTGCTTTTCCAATGATGCATAAGTTCAGTAGAGAATATTGCACCCATTGTCTCTGTATCTACTTTGTCAGAGCCTTTCATAACCTTAAAGACCTATATTAGGTCAGTCTTATTTTTTCAAGGGAAATGAAATTCACCCTGTCAATCCTTCTCTGATTTGTTAATGTACAGATTTGTGCTATCATCCTCATACATCTTCTGTATTGCGTCTGCATGCGGAATCTTCCTAGCCCCCGATTAATGGTTCAATTAAAGAATGAGGTCAAGGAATATTATAATTATGTATTAAATAATCGGCTATGGTATTAACAATATTAGTACTTACAATTATATTCATTTTTAGCACAGGCTAATATATTACGTGGGGAGAGATTGAAGGACATTTTCCAGATCAAAAATAATCTAATGATTTTTAAAAATCAAAGTTGAACTCGTGCTGTTTACTCTCTTCAGTTTGACTTCAGTCATTTGTTTCTTGGCATAGGATTAAGTTTACCAAGGTTGTTCTCCTGGTGAGGAATATCACTCAACAAGCGCGTGATCACAGATACATTACTGAACACTTTGGGTTGATTCTGAGATCTATACTCTTAGCAAGTGAGGTTCCTGTTCAAATGAAATTTTACTGAGACATTAATTAGCAAAAATGAAACTTTCACAAACGCTGGTCAATTGGGTTGTAAGTTTGATAAACATCAACAATGTTTTGTTTGACTCCAACTTTTTCTGTTAATGCAGCAATGTTGCTCTCAGATTATTCTTTATTCCCTCCTTTGTGTTGCTCTGAAGAATGAAGAAAGCTTTCTTATTAATCCCAATACTTCACTTAAAGGATGAAGTGAAAATCCTTATCTTTCAGATGTTAACCGACCTATTTGTATTTACAGCACGACCTGTTTTTATTCTGGATTTCAAACATTCACACCCGTTCTTTAAAAGTTTTCTCTGAACGAATTTCACTAGTTTATGCCTGAGCAATTGGATGGAGTGGGGGAGGGGTGGGAGGAAAGAAGAAAATAGCTACACTGGTCCCATCCCACTGAGGCAGATCTTCTGTCAGCTGATGGTGGAGAGTCAAAACGAGAAGACTGATCTCAAACGCAAAGAATGCTACAGCCTAATCATTCCAGTACTCCCAAATGAGAGACAAAACCCAGCAGTGGGAGCTTTTTTTTAAAACAAAAGCCCACATCACATTTAATTAGAAAGTGACACAAAGGTCCCATAGGCTTGCATTGAATAGTTTTGGAGACACCTTTGGAAAAATGCAATAGAAACCATTATATCTCACTTCCAGAAAGGATAGATTACAGTCTTCCATCAGTGTTTGCAAGTTTAATAAAACAACAGATTTTTTAAAAAGACTAAATAGAAAGTATCATAAATTTCCAAAAAAAAGACTTTTTTTAATGTAAAGGAGAACCCAAACACGAGTTTATGTACACACTTTATTAGGGGTAGTTTTTCATTACAATATGAGATGTCCAAACGATTTGCTTAACTTTAAGCAAAGGATGATTGGGAAAGGTATGTATACCAGGGATTTACTTAGTAATATTTATTTATGTTGAAAGCATCACTAATACCAAGCCTTTATTTTAGTATATATTGGAGTTATTTCAGAACCTATTTAATGAATTGCCTTCCTGCTCACTATTGGAAGTCAGTGATTGATACTGGTCAGTTGGTCACATGACAAAAAATTGATCAGTGCAGACTGCAATTTAGAGAAATCTCTCTAGACAGTCAGTTGCTAGGCAACTGTAGCCTTTGGTCAGCAGTGGTCAGTTAGTGTGTGAAATAGCCTTTGTCCCAAAGTGGGCAGTTGGTCACTGACCTCTAAATCTATAAATATATGTATAGATGCAACATATATAAATGTATTTATGTGTGGAGAGAAGTTAAATGCTTAAGGTGCCACATTCCTTTTCTCATCTTTTATCAATATTCCATAATAACAGCTTAACCTTTTAAGCAAAGAATTTTCAGCTCTTCTCAGAAGACAAAATGGATTTAGCCCTTCAAAATAGCATGAGCATCTTCAACTATGACAAAATGAGAAAATATTATTGACTTTGGGATATAAGGATTATTCTTCAGGTTGGTACACTGCATGAAATCTGTATTGAATAATAAATGCTAGTAGCAAGATATAGGACAGTAACTGAACAAAGAGATTCATAAGACATGAAAATGGAACTTTGAGTATTTCATGACATCATCAGGTTGATCCTTAGATTCGTTATTCTTCTAAAATATATGTGTTAACAATTACTTTTGGAGAAAAGAAAGTAAATTTTGTAAACTTTTAATAAAACAGAAAATTTTAGAAGTAATCAGATTGGGAGAGATCTGGTGTACAAAACATATTGCAAAATGAATATAGATGAAGAAAGCCATGCAGCTAATTGCTGCTAGTTTTTTCAAAAAATCTTACCCCACCCCCACAACTTCCATCAAAATGTCTAACTGTCTTTTATATGAGTTCAGGTTACTTTCCCAGGTGAGGCTTTTCATCAGAATTGATTTACTATTTCTAGTTGGTGAGAAGTGATTTGGTCACATTGCTGTTTATGTTCCTGATCCTGTTAAACTAGGGTACTTAAGATAAATATAGTTCCAAATGATGTAATGAAGGGATAATGAAGATAAAGTTGGCTTCAAAGGAGCAAACATGTCATATTGTTAAAATAGTAGTTGTAATTTTGTTATACAAGAGAAGATGTACCATGTATTGAGTTGATGGGCAAAAGCAATACACCATTGTTGAATGTGAAATTCATACTATTTGCAAGGGTTTCTTTTGCAACTGTGAACAACGTACTGCTTGATTTTCTCAGTTTATAGAGAGGAATGTTATTGATATATCAGCGAGGAGGTTTAATAGCTGAGAAATTAGCAATATCAATGAATTATTTGGCAGATTCCAAAAACAACCTAGTTGTTTAAACTGTTTGATTACAAGTAACAGCAGTTATGTGCTGCTGACTGCCTTTCTTCTGTATTTCTTAAAACAGTTAATCAACAAAAATCTATCAATCCAGAACTTTATAATTTCAATTATCCCAATGTCCATAGCCATTTTGGGAAGTGAGTTTTGAGTTTGTACTAATCTTTGAGTAAAGAGTTGTTTCTTGAATTCATTCCTAAATGATCTAGGTCTAACTTTAAGATAATTTCTTCCACCACTCCCTCCATCCCTCCTCCCTGACCAGAATTAAATAGTTCCTCTGTATCTACCCAATTAAATCCTTTTATCTTTCTCAATCTTCTAAACTCATGGGAATAGAAAGCAAAATGTGTGCAGCCTGGGCTCAAGAGTTAACCCTTTTACCTCCTGATGCCATTCCAGTGAATCAGCACTTTACCTCAATTCAAGATCAGTTCATCTTTCGTGATGTTTGATGTCCAAAACTGAATGCACTGCTCCAGTTATAGTCTGATCAAGATTCTTTACAATTGAAGCAGCATTTTCTCACATTTGGATTCCAGTTCTGTTGAAAGAAAGACAACGTTCCATTAACTTACTGATCTTGCTTCATACCTGAATGCAAGCTTTCAGTAATTTAAGTTCATAAAACAGCTAAATCTATTTGTTCCTCCACATTTCCTGTCCCTCACTATTAAGAAAAAAATTTGGTTTGTCGTCGTCAGGTCCTGAAAGGATGTTGTTATTTTGCTTAGACATTAACCCTTCCCCCATCTTAAGCATGCAAGGCATGTGACCATCTTCTGTCTTCTGTTCATCCCTCACAGTGGCACATGAAACATGTTTGATTTTAAGATTAAAGTGTAAATCTAGGATCCCACATTCTTGTTAAATTTCCCCAGAAAAGCCCGTGAATATGGAATAATGATCTAAGTCAGGAGTAAGTCAATACACATAGCAATACAAAACAAAATGTGTATATCCAGTCTAGCTATGCAATAGGCACTGTGGGCTTCACATGAGTCAATTTAGTTCCAGTGGTCCACTTTCAGACTTCTATAGTACATGTATTGCGGATATTAATGAAGTGAGCTTGTGCAGACTGAAAAGTGGGTAGGAACAAATAGTAGTATGCTTTGTGAACACTAACTTGCAAATGTGACTGTAAAAGACTTCACTACTGTATGTGGAAAACAAGAATATGTTCCAGGAATAGTGTCAAGTGACT
Source organism: Chiloscyllium plagiosum (assembly GCF_004010195.1). Taxonomy (NCBI): domain Eukaryota; kingdom Metazoa; phylum Chordata; class Chondrichthyes; order Orectolobiformes; family Hemiscylliidae; genus Chiloscyllium; species Chiloscyllium plagiosum. The sequence goes on from NC_057710.1 coordinate 40,165,811, forward strand.
AAGGATGACAATATTTTAATTCTGAGAATAATGCTCAAGGACCAAGATTGTAAATTGAACGTTTATTCACTAATAAGGTTTCCACAAGTGAATATTCAATGATTTCCTAATACTGACACCGATAATGGTATTTAACTACTGCTGACAGAGGGGAACCTCACCTCAGTGCATTTGAAAAATCATGAATCCAATCAGACAGTGGCAAATTAGATTGCCAGATTTGTGCTCATATATGTTGTAATGAAGGTTCATAACAGCATTATTGTTAATTGAGAACTTTGATCTAAAATGGAGGAAAGTTTATTTTAGTTTTTTACGTCTGAGATTGTTCGACATCTTTTAAATATTATTTTGATCATTGTATTTAAGACAGCATTTGCATTTACAGGAAGTCATGTGTTTACAGCTAAATGGCCAGTAAGCCATCTGGGATGATAATTGCTTGTTAACTTCCTTTTACAACACCAGCAAGAGAGAGAGAGAGAGACAGACAGACAGACAGGCTGACAAAAGGACCTACAAACAGCTTCTTGAAAGTGGGGTGACGCCCATAAGAACAAGGGTGCTCTTATTAACAGTCTCCAAGCAGTCAGGGTTGAGGAGAAGTTCTGAGGTGCTTAGGAGTCAGTGAGAAGAAATCTCCAGAAGTAAAAGACTTTTGGGGATATCATAGAGTAAGATATCCTGAGATGAAGGAATCTATGTCGAGAGCGTAGTGCTGGAAAAGCACAGCAGGTCAGGCAGCTGATGGAGTGCCTATGCCCAAAATGTTGATTCTCCTGCTCCTCAGATGCTGCCTGACCTGCTCTGCTTTTCCAACACCACACTCTTGACTCTGACCTCCAACATCTGCAGTCCTCACTTTCTCCCTTTAAGGAATCAATGTTAGTTATAGTTAGCTAAGTTTAGCAGTTTGATTTACAAAATTAGCAGCAAGAGAGTAGCTTCGGAAGGTAGGTCTACTCAAAGACAAAGGAGTGAATTTATGCATGGAGCCAGAGGAAGTGGGCGAGGTTATTAATAGGTATTTTGCATTGGTATTCACCAAGGAGAAGGATATGAATGATTCTGAGATTAGGGAGTGGCATGTTGATATTCCAGGTCATATTGCTATTAAGAAGGAGGAAGTTGATGTCTTTGAAAATATTAAGTCAGACAAAACCCCAGTGCCTGATGGGATCTATTCCAGGATACTGAGGGAGGCAAGGAAGGAGATTGCTGAGGCCTTGCCGGAGATCTTTTCATGCCTTTTAGGCCCAGGTGAGGTTCCAGAAGCCGTGGGAATAGTCAATGTTATTCTTTTGTGTAAGTAGGGAAACAGGAGTAACCCAGGAAATTGCAGGCCTGTGAGCCTTACATCATTGGTAGGTAAATTATTAGAGAAGGTTCTTGGGGCCATGATTTATTCATATTTGGAAAAGGATGGGCTTATTTGCTTTGCGCAGGATAGGTCTTTTGACTGAGTTTTTTGAGGAAGTGATGAAGATGATTGATGAGGGTAGGGCAATGGATGTTGTCTACATGGACTTTCCTAATGCATTTGACAAGGTCCCTCACGATAGGCTGGTCCAGAAGATTAAGAAAAGATTCATGGTAAGTTGGTAAGTTGGATACAAAATTAGCTTGCCCGTAGAAGACAGAGCATAGTTGTGGAGGAGTGATTTTCAGACTGGAGGTCTGTAACCAGTGGTATTACACAAGGATCAGTGCTGGGACCGCTGTTGTTTGTAATATATGTAATTGATTTGGATGAAAATATAGATGGTCTGATTAGTAAGTTTGCAGTTGACATGAAAATTGGTCGAGTTGTGGATAGTGAGGAAGATTGCCAAAGGCCACAGCAGAATATAGGTCGGTTGGAAAGTTGAATATCAAAATGGCAAATGAATTTAATCTGGACAGGTGTGAGGTAATGCATGTTGGGAGATCAAATACAAGGAGAAAGTATACAGTAAATGGAAGGACGCTGAGGAGCACTGTTATACAGAGGGATCTTGTGGTGAAAGTCCACAGCCCTCTGAAAGTGGGAACACAAGTGGAAAAAGTGGTAAAGAAGGCATATGGCATGCGAGCCTCCATTGGCTATAAAAGTTGGCAAGTCATATTGCAGCTGTATAAAATTTTAGTTAGGTCACATTTGGAGTGTTGTCTGCGGTTTCAGTCACCATACTTTAAGGAGGATGTGGAAGCTTTGGAAAGGGTGCAAAAAAGTTTTACCAAAAAAGGATGATGCTGGATTAAAGTCTACAGAAAATTTTGTTTCAACCTACGATTTATGAACCATCATTGTTGATAAACCAGCAAAAATTATATGCCTGAAATACCAGAGATTTATTGAATTATCATGATCTCCACGATATCTGAATAGTTAGTTGAGTATGAGAGTGAGAAGACTCTTTGCCAGTGAGTTTTATTTAAGGCAAAGTTGCATTATTATTGAAGTGATATATGCTGTAAATAACATATAACAGTGAAGATACAAAGGCTTGGAAAAAATATACCAACAGATTTAGGAACAGCACCTTCCCTGCTATTATTAGGTTTATTAACGGACCTCCCATGTATCAGTGTCTTTTTCTGCACCTTCTCTGTAGCTGTAGCATTGTATTTGGCATTCTTTTCTATTACCCTGATGTATCCAGGTAAGGTATGATTTGTCTGGATAGCATGCAAAACAATAGATTTTGCTGTATCTCAGTACATGTGACAGTAATAAATCGAATCAAATCAGATAAAATTGAGTATACCCACTGCATTACATTTCTATTATTTAGTGGGTGTTATGTGGACCTCTTGATGAATCAGAACATTTGATCCACCCACGCACTGCTGGTCCAATAGATGCCATTTAATAAAATGTTTGTTTTTTTTAATCCAGTTTTGTGGGATGTGGGCATTGCAGGCTGGGCCGGCATTTATTGTCTGTCCCTAGTAGCCCAAGAAGGTGGTGGTGAGCTGGCAACTTGAACTGCTGCAGCCCACCTGCTGTGGGTTGACCCACAATGCCATTAGCGAGAGAATTCCAGGAATTTCACTCAGCAACAATGAAGGAATGGCAATATATTTCCAAGAGAATAGTGCCCCTCAAAAGGTCAGCAAGGCAGATTTTATGTGGAACCACAGGAGATGGGAGAAATACTAAACGAGTATTTTGCATCAGTGTTTACTGTGGAGGAGTACATGGAAAATATAGAATGTAGGGAAATAGATGGTAACATCTTGAAAAAAGTCCATATTACAGAGGAGTAGGTGCTGGATGTCCTAAAACATATAAAGGTGGATATATCCCCAGGATCTGATCAGGTGTACACTAGAATTCTATGGGAAGCTAAAGACTTCATCTTTTTGGTAGCAGTTGAAGTGGGAGGAGTGACAGCGAGGACCAAAGGCCCGACGGGAAGATAAATGTAAAATATATAAACTTACCTCGTGTATAGGTGGAGTGCACACTGAACAGGAGTGGACAAGGGACTGCTGGGTAAGTGAGGCTTTATATTCGGGCAGTTGCTTTATCCGAAACATTACTCGGGCAGTGTCTCCCACTCACCAAAAAAAGGTTTGTGTGCCAGATTGATAAGGCAACTAGTTTCTTTATTTCTTTTTTAGTTTTTCAGTTGTCTTGTTGGGAATTTAGAATAGTGGGAATGGAGGTTAGGGCAGTTGAATGTTCCTCCTGCAGAATGTGGGAGGTAAGGGTCACCACTAGTGTCCCTACTGACTACATCTATGGAAAGTGCACCTAACTCCAGCTCCTCAAACACCATGTTAGGGAACTGAAGTTGGAGCTGGATGAACTTCGGATCATTCGGGAGGCTGAGGGGGTTATCGAGAAGCGTTACAGGGAGGTAGTCACGCCTCGGGTACAAGACAAAGTAGATGGGTTACCGTCAGGGGATGGAAAATGAACCAACAGGCAGTGCAGGGAATCCCCTGTGGCTGTTCCCCTCAATAACAAGTATACCATTTTGGATAGTGTTGGGGGGCGCTGGGAGAGCGACTTACCAGGGGTAACCAATGGGGTACATGTCTCTGGCACCAAGTCTGTCCTAGTTGCTCAGAAGGGAAGGGGGAAGAGAAGCAGAACATTAGTCACTGGGGACTCCATAGTTAGGAGGACAGATAGGAGGTTCTGTGGTGGTCTGTTGCCTCCCAGGTGCCAGGGTTCATAACATCTCTGATCATATTTTCAGGATCCTTGAGGGGGATGAGTAGCAGCCCCAACTCATGGTCCACACAGGCAGTAAGAGAGATGGAGATTTAAAGCAAAAATTGAGGGAGCTAGGGTGGAAGCTTGGAGCTAGAACAGAGTTGTTATCTCTGGTTTGTTGTCCGTGCCGCATGCTAGCGAGGTGAAGAGTAGGGAGAGAGAAGAGTTGAACACGTGGCTACAGGGATACTGCAGGAGGGAGGGCTTTGGATTCCTGGATAATTGGAGCTCTTTCTGGGTAGGTGGGACCTCTACGATGGTCTTCACCTGAACCAGAGGGGTACCAATATCCTTGGGGGGGTGGGGGGAATTCGCTAATGCTCTTCAGGACGGTATAAACTAACTCAGCAGGGGGGGTGGGAATCTAAATTGTAGTTTGAATATACAGGAGGTTGAGAGTAGTGAGGTCAGAAATAAGGTTTCAAGGTCGCAAGAAGGCACCAGCAAGCAAGCAGTTGATTTGGAGTATGTCTACTTTAACGCCAGGAACATTCGGAATAAGGTGGGTGAATTTACAGCATGAGTTCATACCTGGGATTTCGATGTTGTGGCCATTTCGGAGACATGGGTAGACTAAAGTCAGAAATGGTTATTGAAGGTTCTGGAATTTAGATGTTTTAGCAAGAGCAGAGAAGATGGTAAAAGGAGGGGGGGAGTGGCGTTTTTGGTCAAGGACAATACTACATTAGTAGAAAGGATGTTTGAGTACTCGTCTACTGAGGTGGTATGGGCTAAGGTTAGAAACAGGAAAGGAGAGGTCACCCTGTTGGGAGTTTTCTATAGACCTCCGAACAGTTCCAGAGATGTGGAAGATAGAATTGCAAAGATGATTCTTGATAGGAGCAAGAGTGACAGGGTAGTTGTTATGGGGGACTTTCACTTTCCAAATATTGCCTGGGAGTACTATAGTTCAAATACTTTAGATGGGTCAGTTTTTGTCCAACGTGTGCAAGAGGGTTTCCTGACACAGTGTGTAGACAGGCCAATGAGGAGCGAGGCCACATTTGATACTGGATTTGGTACTGGATAATGAACCTGGCCAGGTGTTAGATTTGGAGATAGGTGAGCACTTTGGTGATAGTGTTGGTTATGTTTACTTTAGCGATGGAAAAGGATAAGTATATAGCGCAAGGCAAGAGTTGTAGCTGGGGGAAAGGCAATTACCATGTGATTAGGCAAGATTTAGGATGCATAAGATGGGGAAAGAAAATGCAGGGGATGGGCCCAATTGAAATGTGGAGCTTATTCAAGGAACAGCTACTGCGGATCCTTGATAAATATATACCTGTCAGGCAGGGAGGAAGGTGTTGAGCGCAGGAGCCATGGTTTAGTAAGGAAGTTGAATCTCTTGTCAAGAGGAACAAGGCGGCTTATGTTTGGATGAGATGTGATGACTCAGTTAGGGTGCTTGACAGTTTCAGGTTAACCAGGGAAGACCTAAAGAGAGAACTCAGAAGAGCCAGGAGGGGACATGAGAAGTCATTGCCAGATAGGATCAAGGAAAACCTTCAGGATTTCCAATGGTATATCAATAAAAGAATGACTAGAGTAAGATTAGGGCCAATCAAGGGTAGTAGTGGGAAGTTGTGCGTGAAGTCAGAGGAGATGGGGAAGCACTTAAATGAATACTTTTTGTCAGTATTCATACTAAAAAAAGACAATGTTGTTGAGCAGAATACTGAGATACAGGCTACTAGACTAGATGGGATTGAGGTTCACAAGGAGGAGGTGTTAGTAATTCTGGCAAGTGTAAAAATACATAAATCCCCTGGGCTGGATGGGATTTATCCTAGGATTCTCTGGGAAGCCAGGGAGGAAATTGCAGAGCCTTTGGCTTTGATCTTTATGTCATTATTGTCTACAGCAATTGTGCCAGAAGACTGGAGGATAGCGAATGTGGTTCCCTTGTTCAAGAAAGGGAATAGAGACAACCCTGGCAATTATAGGCCATTGAGCCTGACTTCAGTTGTGGGTAAATTGTTGGGAAAGGGTTATAAGAGATAAGATTTATAATCATCTAGAAAGGAATAAGTTGATGAGGATAGTCAACACAGTTTTGTGAAGGGTAGGTCATGCCTCACAAACCTTCATGAGTTTTTTGAACAGTGGATAAGGATAACAGGTGGATGAGGATAAAGTGGTTGATGTGGTGCATATGGATTTTAGTAAGGCATTTAATAAGGTTCCCCATGGTAGGCTATTGCACAAAATACAGAGGCATGGGATTTAGGGTGATTTAGCGTTTGGATAAGAAATTGGTTAGCTGAAAGAAGACAGAGGGTGGTGGTTGATGGGAAATATTCATCCTGGAGTTCAGTTACTAGTGGTGTACCGCAAAAGCCTGCTTTGGGTCCACTGCTGTTTGTCATTTTCATAAATGACTTGGATGAGGGCATAGATCGAGGGGTTAGTAAATTTGCAGATGACACTAGGTTGGTGGAGTTGTGGATAGTGACGAAGGATGTTGTAGGTTATTACAGAGGGACATAGATAAGCTGCAGAGCTGGGCTGAGAGGTGGCAAATGCAGTTTAATGCGGAAATGTATGAGGTGATTCACTTTGTAAGGAGTAACAGGAATGCAGAGTACTGGACTAATGGGAAGATTTTGGTAGTGTAGATGAGCAGAGGGATCTCGCTGTCCAAGTACGTAGGTCCTTCAAAGTTGCCATCCAGGTTGATAGGGTTGTTAAGAAGGCATACGATGTGTTAGCTTTTATTGGTAGAGAGATTGAGTTTCAGAACCATGAGGTCATGCCACAGCTGTACAAAACTCTGGTGCGGCCACACTTGGAGTATTGCGTACAGTTCTGATCACAGCATTATAGGAAGGATGTGGAAGCTTTGGAAAGGGTTCAGAGGAGATTTACTAGGATATTGCCTGGTATGGAGCAAAGGTCTTATGATGAAAGGCTGAGGGACTTGAGGCTGTTTTCATTAGAGAGAAGAAGGTTGAGAGGTGACTTAATTGAGACATATAAGATAATCAAAGGTTTAACCGAAGGGTCTGTTTCCATGCTGTACATCTCTATGACTCTATGACAGTGACAGCCTTTTTCCTCAGATGGCGAGTCTAACACAAGGGGACATAGCTTTAAATTGAGAAGTGATAGTTTTTTTACTCAAGAGTAGTAGGGACGTGGAACACACTGCATGCAACAGTAGTAGACTTGCCAACTTTAAGGGCATTTAAATGGTCATTGGATTGGCATATGGGCGAGAATGGAATAACGTAGGTTAGATGGGCTTCACATTCACAGGTTGGCGCAACATTGAGGGCTGAAGGGCCTGTAATGTGCTATAAGTTCTAAATGATTGCTGAGCCCCTTGCTGAGATATTCGCATCATTGATAGTCACAGGTGAGTTACCAGAAGACTGAAGATTGGCTAATGCGATGCCACTATTTAAGAAAGGTAGTAAGAAAAAGCCAGGGAACTAAAGACCAGTGAGCCTGACATCAGTGGTGGGCAAATTGTTGGAGGGCACCCTGAGGGTTGGATTTATATGTACTTGGAAAGGCAAGGACTGATTGGGATAGTCAACATGGCTTTGTGCGTGGGAAATCATGTCTCACAAACTTGAGGGAAATCATGTCTCACAAACTTGATTGAGTTTTTTGAAGAAGTAATGAAGAGGGTTGATGACGGCAGAGCAGTAGATGTAATCTACATGGACTTAAGCTGTTAAACAAGGTTCCTCATGGTAGACTGGTTAGCAAGGTTAGGTCACATGGGATACAGGGAGAACTAGCCATTGGGATATGGAACTGGCTTGAAGGTAGAAGACATAGGGTGGTTGTGGAGGTTTGCTTTTCAGATTGGAGGCCTATGACCAGTGGTCTGCCACAAGGATCGGTGCTGGGTCCACTACTTTTCATCATTGATATAAATAACTAGATGTGAACATAGGAGGTACAGTTAATTTGTTTGCAGATGATTTAAAAATTGGAGGTGTAGTGGACAGCAAAAAAGGTTATCTCAGAGTACAACGGAATCTTGATCAGATGGGCAAATGGGCCAAGAAGTGGCAGATGGAGTTTAATTCAGATAAATGTGAGGTGCTGCATTTTCGAAAGGCAAATCTTAGCAGGACTTATACACATAATGGTAAGGTCCTAGGGAGTGTTGCTGAACAAAGAGACCTTGGAGTGCAGGTTCATAGGTCCTTGAAAGTGGAGTCGCAGGTAGATAGGATAGTGAAGAAGGCGTTTGGTATGCTTTCATTTATTGGTGAGAGTATTGAGTACAGGAGTTGGGACATCATGTTGCAGCTGTACAGGACATTGGTTAGGCCACCTTTGGAATACTGTGTGCAATTCTGATCTCCATGATAAAGGAAAGATGTTGTGAAACTTTACAGGGTTCAGAAAAGATTTATAAGGATATTGCTATGGTTGGAGGGTTTTAGCAATAGGGAGAGGCTGAGTAGGCTGGGGCTATTTTCCCTGGAGCGTCGGAAGCTGAGGGATGACCTTATAGAGGTTTATTAAATCATAAGGGGCATGGATAGGATAAATAGACAAGGGCTTTTCCTTGAGGTGGGCAAGCCCAGAACTAGAGCGCATTGGTTTAGGGTGAGAGGGGAAAGATTTAAAAAGGATCTAAAGGGCAACTTCTTCAGACAGAGGGTGGTACATGTGTGGAATGAACTGCCAGAGGAAGTGGTGGAGGCTGGTATAATTGCAACATTTAAAAGATATCTGGATGGGTACATGGCTAGGAAGATAGAGAGGGATATGGGCCAAGTGCTAGCAAATGGGACTAGATTAATTTAGGTTACCTGGTTGGCATGGACAACTTGGACCAAAGGGTCTGTTTCTGCGCTGTACCTCTCCATGACTCTATGACTCTAAGTCAGGGTAGTGAGCGGCTTGGAGGGAAAATTGAAGCTGGTGGTCTTCTCATATATCTGTTGCCCTTATCCTTCTGGATAGAAGTGGTTGTTGGTTTAGAAGGTGCTGTCTAAGGATCTTTGGTAAATTTCTACAATGCTTCTTGTAGATAGTACACAATGCTACTAATGAGCATCAGTGGAGGGAGTGGATTCTTGTGGATATAGTGCCATGCGAAAAGGCTGCATTGATCCAGATAAATTCCATCACAATCCTGACTTGTACCTTGCAGATGGTGGACAGGCTTTGGGAAATCGGGGGATGTATTACTCACTGCAGTATTCCAAGCCTCTGACCTGCTTTTGTAGCCATTGTGTTTCTATGGTGAGTCCAGTTGAGTTTCTTGTCAATGGTATAGATATTGATAATGGGGGATTCAGTGATGGTAACACCATTGAATGTCAAGAGGTGGTGGTTGGCTTGTCTGTTATTAATGATGGTCATAGCCTGGCATTTGTGTGGTGTGAATATTATTTGCCAACTGTCAGACAAGTATGGATATTGTCCAGATCTTGTTGCATTTGAGCATGGACTGCTTCAGTATCTGAGGAGTCACGAATGGTGCTGAACATTGTCTAATCATCAACGAACATCATCACTTCTGGCCTTATGATGGAAGGACGGTTATTGATAAAGCAGCTGAAGATGGTTGGGCTGAGGACATTACCCTGAGGAATTTCTGCAGAGGTGTCCTACAGCTGAGAAGACTGACTTCCAACAACCATGACCATCTTACAAAGTGTCAGGTATGACTCCAACCATCAGAGAATTTGCCTGCTGATACCCATTGACTCCAGTTTTACGAGGGCTTTGATGCCACACAATTGAATGCAGCCTTGAGTCAAGGGCTATCACTGTCACTTCACATCTGAAATTCAGCCCTTTTTCCACGTTTGAACCAAGGCTGTAATGAGGTCAGGAGCTGAGTGGCCCTGGTGGAACAACGTCGAATCTCCTGTTCCCTGGATGCTGCCTGACCTGCTGTGCTGTTCCAGCAATAAAGTGACACCTTCCATCACTTAACTGATGGTTGAGAGTAGACTGATAGGGTGTTAATTGGCTGGATTGGATTTGTCCTGTTTTTTATGTACCGGACTGTAAGGAAAAGTTGGATGAATGTGGATTGTTTTCACTAGAGTACCAGAGCTTAAGTAGTTACCAGGGTGGAAATTTCAAATACTAAAGTACATAGGTTTACGATGAGAGATGCTAGTTAAAAGGAGATGTAGGAGACAAGTTTTTTTTTACAGAGAGGATGGTAGGTGTCTGGTACATGCAGCAACTGGTACGAGCAGTTACGATAGCAACGTTTAAGAGAGGCATTTAGACAGACACGCAAACAGACCGAGAATAGAGAAATACAGACCATGAGCAGGCAGGTGAGATTAGTTTGGAATGGGATCATGGTTGACACAGACATGGTGGGCAATGGGCCTGTTCTAATGCTATACTTTTCTGTGTTTTATGTTCTATGTTCCAAAGGAGAGATAATACTTCAGAGGAATATTATGATTCCACTGAGGGATTTGATTTAACAAGAAGTCTTTGTTTTGTGCAAACATTGTACAGAGGATGGAGTTGAAAGATATTTCACCTCACTTGAAGTGAAAGCTGTGAAGTTGAAGTAGCCAAAAGATGTTTGGACATTTTAATGTTACAGAATGTCCTGATAGGTACAACTATGACTACGCACACCACTTTGTCAGAACTGAAATCTTCAGACTATGAATTATGACTGTTCAGAAGGCAACACTCAATGCTAGAGCTATTCCCTAATGCTTATCAATTAACATTTTAAAATATAAGTTACTAATCAGACATTTGTAGAATTTTCAAGAAGAAAGAAAATGCTGTAGTTCAGTGATTTTGTTCATTAAAGTTAGAGAAAAAATTTGAGAATATGAAGGAAATAATAATTATTAAGGAATTCTGAAATAGTATTCCAGGAATCCTTAAGACTTAAAAGTTACAGAGACCTACAGCACAGGGCTCTTCGGCCCATCACTTCCATGTTGGTCAAAGATTATTTTAATTACATATTACATGTGGCCCATAGCCTAATATGTCTTGGTATCACAAGTGCACATCTAATTACTTCTTAAATGTAATAAGGATTTCTGTCTCTACCACCTGTTCTTAATCTGGCAGTGCGTTTCAGATTAAGAACAGCTTCTTCCCTGCTGTAATCAGACTTGTGAACAGATCCCTCATTATTAGAATGGATCTTTCTCTGCACATTCTCTATCGCTATAATGCTATACTGTATTCAGCATTATGTCTATTACCCTGATGTAGTTATGTAAGGTGTAAGGTATGATTTCTCTGGTTAGCAGGCAATACAATACTTTTCACTGCATCTCATGTGACAATAATAAATCAAATCAAATCAAATTGGTACCAACTTTTTTCCTTGCATCTCCTCTGAACATTCTGCCCCTTACCATAAATCTATACCCGCCAGTCATTGGTTTCTCCAAGAAGGGGAAAACATTCTTCCTGCCTACCTTATCTATGCCCCTCATAATTTTATATATTTCAATCATGTCCTCTCTCAACCTCATCTGCTCTAAAGAAAAAAAAACAGTCTGTTCAACCTCTCTTTATAACTGAAACTCTTCAGCTCAAGCAATATCCTGGTAAATCTTGTACCCTCTCCAGAGCTATCACATCCCTTGTACAATGTGAATTCCAGAACCGGTGAATTCCAGGTGTGGCCTAATCAACATTGTACACAGTTCCAGCATCACATCCCTGCTATTAAACTCCTTGCCTTGGCTAATAAAGGCACATATACTATATGCCTTCTTAGCCACTTTACCCACTTATCCTGATACTTTATCAGACTGCACAACATATGCACAACAAGGATCCCCCTAATTGTTGGTGCTTCCAAGAGTCCTTTTGTTCATCTTGTATTCCTTTACTTTGTTTAGCCTAACTAGGTGAACATCAAATTTCAAAACAAGCATCAGACCTGATGAATACCAATGATATCTCATACAGACTGTTACATATGGGGAATGGTCATAATGGGAATCAATAGAAAACTGGAGGAATACAAAGTCAGTGAACAATTAAATGGACACCAGAATTATAACAGGAAAGGTCAGAACCGAAAAGTGGTGTGATAAGACCAATATCCTGACATTCTAAAATGAAATGGACACACTAAAGCTAATTGCTGGAAGTTAAATGAGAGAGCCATTGCAAAAGCAGGAATGCCTCATGAATCTTCAGAAGCAGAAAGGAAATGAATATTAAAGCCATGGCAGTGGTACAAGGGAAGTCTATCCTCTCATAACATACCAGGAAAGGCGAAATGGTTCAGAACATGGCTAACGATTCTGATATTGTTTCAAAAGGAGAGGTATTTCCTTACTCTTCTAATTGGAGTCAAACCAATAAAGATATGAGTCAAACCAATAAAGATAAGTTCATTGCTGATGCTGGCTTATCTGAGTTGTCTTCCAGAAGGATGATGAAGAAAAAACATTAATTGGAGGTATACATGGATTAGGGTTAGGATTAGAGTGACTACGTCCCTGTAGCTTCTATGTATCACCCTCTCAGCTTCTCGAATAATCCTCAGTTCATCCAACTCCAGCTCCAATTCCCTAACGCGGTCTGTGAGGAGCTGGATCTGGTTGCACTTCCTGCAGGTGAAGTCGGCAGGAGCATCGGTCATCCCAATCTCAAACATCCTGCAGGAGGAACATTCCACTGCCTGCGCTGCCATAACTCTACACTTAGTCTCCAAAACAAGAACACTAAGTAGTTTACCTGTTCAGCCGACTGAGTCCTTTCGCTACTTGTTCTGGAACAAGTAGCAGAATGAATGGAGAGCTCAGCACAGTGCAAAAACAGAGAATGGTTAAAGATCATTCTGAAGTCAGTGGAGAGGAAAAGGTATACGAGAGTAGAATGGGTTAGTGGGCAATGATAAAGTGGGGAGAGGATAGTCAATATTAATGTTGGAGGGTGTCTTCCCAAAGCAGTCCATCCTTCCTGATGCTGGGTTCCACGATTGGGCACAGTGTACCTGAGAGCAGGTCTCTACTGTCCACTCCACCGGGTGGACCTTAGGCAACGAACAGGCTTCACTGGTTGGTCTTTCACAATAACAAGTTCCCCACTTCCTTGTAAATTTCCAGCAGTGGTAGGGTAAAGTGCTGAGCTGACCAAAAGCCTCAATTGGCCTGCTTGAGCAGTGAGGCTTTCCTCCAATCTACCTACCAAGCGCTGGTTTGTTAGAAAAGTCAGGACGATAATGGGACCTTTAGCCCATATCCTCCTACCGAAGGTGTTAGGTATGCTTCCCTTTATTGGTCAGAGAATTGAGTACAGGAGTTGGGGAAGTCATGTTGCAGCTATATAGGACATTGGTTAGGCGGCTGTTGGAATATTGCGTGCAGTTCTGGTCTCCTTCCTATCTGAAAGATGTTGCGGAACTTGAAAGGGTTCAGAAAAGATTTACAAGGATGTTGCCAGGGTTGGATGATTTGAGCTAGAGGGAGAGGTTGAATAGGCTGGGGCTGTTTTCCCTGGAGCGTTGGAGGCTGAGGGGTAACCTTATAGAGATTTACAAAATTATGAGGAGCATGGATACGATAAATAGACAAAGTCTTTTCCCTGGGGTGGGGGAGTCCAGAATTGGAGGGCATAGGTTTAGGTGAAAGGGGAAAGATATAAAAGAGATTTAAAGAGCAACTTTTTCACACACAGAGTGGTACGTGTATGGAACGAGCTGCCAGAGGAAGTGGTGGAGGCTAGTACAACTGCAACATTTAAAAGGCATTTGGATGGGTATATGAATAGGAAGGGTTTAGAAGGATATGGGCCTAGTGCTAGCAGATGGGACTAGATTGGGTTGGGATATCTGGTTGGCGTGGGCAGGTTGGACTGAAGGGTCTGTTTCTGTGCTGTACATCTCTATGACTTTATGACTTGGTCAAGCTGAACCCTACCTCCAAACGCACATTAGGGAGGCACTAAATTCCTCCTACTGACCTTAAATTTCAGTTATTAAGGGGATGTCACCACAATACTGGAGAATTACAAACATGATAGACTTGTTCCGGAATGGTTATGGGACAAATCCTGAGGTCACAGGCCAACCATTTTAATCTTAGTGTGGGAAAACATTTAGAAGTTATGATAATCTAAATAACATTCACAATTATTTGGACAAATACAGATAAACTAAGAAAAGCCAGCGTGGATTTATTAAAGTCATATCATGTTTAACTAACATAATTGAGTTTTTGATTAAGTAACCAAGATAATAAATGCGCTTGATGTAAATAAACTTGCAAAAAGCATTTGATGAAATGCCAAAAAATTATGAAGTTGGCTAAATGAAAGAAAGCACAGATAGAGGTAATATGTTCATCATACTGGAAAATGTATACAGTGGCATAAACTCACTGCTTTTCTTGATAAATATTAATAATCTAGAATTGGGTGCATAGTTTCAAAATATGCTAATGATACTAAACTTGGAAGTATTGTGAACCACAATGAGGATAGCAATAGACTTCAAGAGGATATAAACTGCATAGAGGAAAGAATTGTGTCAAATGGAATTGAATATAGAAAGGTTTAAAGTAATAAATCATTTTGGTTGAAAGAATGAGGAGAAGCAATATAAATAAAGTGCACAAGTTTTAAATCAAGGGTATATGCGCACAAATTACTGAAGCTGGAGGGTGGTGTTGAGAAAGTTGTTAAAAATGGATAATGGATTCTGGGCTTTATAAACAGAACCATAGAATGCATGGGCAAGAAAGCTACAATTAATCTTTATATAACCATAGTTTTGCCTCAACTGGACTAGAGGACAGAAGCTCGCGAAGCTCTTGAGAATTTGCTGTGGAATTGAATTGTGCTTAAGGCCCAAAGTCAACAGTTACAAAGAGGCAGGACAAGCTTTCTCAAGCTTTTGCAAGTGTCTGTGTGTCATTAAAAGGCTATCTTGCAGGAATTAAGTTCCCAGTGAATTTATCCTTGAGTGAAAAATAAGTATCTTCGGATTCCTGAATGTCCTGCAGGTGAGATAGCATATGTGCTGGACTGCGAGTAAGTGGCTGCTGCTTTGGGGAAGGTTGAACGACCAGGTATTGATTGAGGTTAGTTGAGAGGAGTCTAAAGGGATATGGAGCACGGAGGCACAACAAGAAAAGCAACCTGCCTGGGGGCACATTGTTTCAATGTTTGCACACTCTGTAAGGATGCATTTGCCTTCACTTACCTTTGAAACTCTTTTATTAATTCATTCATGGGCTCGGCCAGCATTTATTCCTAATTATCCAGAAGATAGTTAAGAGTTGCCCATTTGCTGTGGGTCAGGAGTCGCATTCAAAAAGTGTGGTGTTGGTCAGACAGCATCTGACAAGCAGGAGAGTCAACTTTTCGGGCATATGCCCTTGGACAGCTGGATCTGGGATGAGGTGGGGGAGGGGAGATGAGGAAACTGGTGAATTCGATGTTGAAGCCGTGTAGTTGAAGGGTCCCAAGGCAGGAGATGAGGCGTTCTTCCTCCAGTTGTTGGGTGGCTTGGATTTGGCAATGGAGGAGGCACAGGACTTGTATGTCCTTGGAGGAGTGTGGGGAGGCTTTGAAGAGGTTGGCCACAGGACAGTGGGGTTGTTTGGTGCGTGTGTCCCAGAAATGTTTACTGAAACATTCCACAAGTTGGGGTCCTGTCACCCCAATGTAGAGGTGACCACATTGGGAACAATGGACACGTAGATGAGGTGTTTGGAGGTGCAGGTAAATCTGTCAGATTGGAAGGATCCTTTGGGGCCTTGGACAGAGGTGAGGGGGGGGGTGGTGTAGGCACAGGTTTTACACCTATTGCGGCGGCATGGGTAGGTCCCAGGAGTGGACGGTAGGTTGGTGGGGGGCATGGACCTAACGAGGGAGTCAAGGAGGGAATGGTCTCTGTGGAATGCAGATAGGGTTGGAGATGGAAATATATCTCTGGTGGTGGGGTCTCATTGTAGGTGGCGGAACTGGCAGATGATAATGCGCTGTATCCAGAGATTAGTCGGATGAAAGGTGGGGACCAGGGGGTTCTATCCTTGCTGCGGTTGGAGGGGTGGGGTTCAATGGCGGAGGTACAGGAAGTGGAGGGGATACGCTGGAAGGTATTGTTGATCAAGTGGGAGGAAAAATTGCAGTCCTTGAAATAGGAGGCCATCTGGGATGGAATTGCTCCTCCTGGGAGCAGATATAGCAGAGGCGGAGGAATTGGGAGTAAGAGATTTTTTTTTACAGGGCTGGAAGGAGGTATAGTCAAGGTAGCTGTGGGAGTCGGTGAGTTTCAAATACATGTCCATGTTGCATTGGTCACCAGAGATCGAGACGGACAGGTCCAGGAAGGGGAGGGAGGTATCTGAGATGGTCTAGGTTTGTGTTCGTGAAGTTGATGAACTGTTCAACGTCCCCATGGGAGCATGGGATGGCGCCGATACAGTCATCAGTGTAACCGAGGAAAAGGTGGAGAATGGTGCCAGTAACTACGAAAGATGGACTGTTCCACGTATCCAACAAAGAGGCAGGCATAGCTGGGACCCATGCGGGTACCCATGACTACCCATGGGTCTGAAGGAAGTGGGAGGATTTGAAGGAGAAGTTCTTGACCTCAGGGAGACAGGACACCAACTCATGGAACGTTTCAGGGAATATATCTGGGACACACACCAAACAAGCCCACCGCCCTGTGGTCGACCACTTCAACTTCTCCTTACACTCCCCTGAGGGCATGCAAGTCCTGGGCCTCCACCATCACCAAATCCAAGCCACCCGATGACTGGAGGAAGAACGCCTCATCTTCCACCTTGGGACCCTTCAAACACATGGGATCAACATTGACTTCATTAATTTTCAAATCTCCCTCCCCCCACCTCATCCCAGTTCCAACCGTCCAACCTGACACCACCCTCTTGACCTGGCCTACCTGTCCATCTTCTTTCCTACCTATCTGCTCCACCCTCCCCCTCAAACTATCACAATTTCTTCCTACCTACATCTACCTATTACCTTCCCAGCCACCTTGCCCCCAGCCCTGCCCCTCCATTTATCTCTCAGCCCCTTTCCCTCTCCACATTCCTAATGATGGGCTTATGCTGAAAATGTTGACTCTCCTGCTCCTTGGATGCTGTCTGACCTGCTATATTTTTCAGTGCCACACCTTTCAACTCTGATCCTCCAGCATCTGCAGTCCTCACTTTCTCCTACACCAGGAGTCACATATAGACTAGTCCATATATGGCAGCTTTCCTTCCCTAAAAAGTATTATTGTTGTAGTTCATTTGACTGAACTCAAATTTTACCCCCATCTGCCATTCTGAGACTCATACCTGGATCCCCAGAACATTAACCTGGCATTCTGGATTATTGGACTCGTGACAGGAGAAAGTTAGGATTGCAGATGCTGGAGATCAGAGGCAGGAGTGTGGTGCTGGAAAAGCACAACAGGTCAGGCAACATCTGAGGAGCAGGAAAATCAATGTTTCAGGTATAAACCCTTCATCAGAATTGATGAAGGGGTTTATGTCCGAAACATCAATTCTCCTGCTCCTTGGATGCTGCCTGACCTGCTGTGCTTTTCCAGAACAACACTCTCGACTTGTGACATTATCAGTATACCTCCACCTCCCCTTAATGAAGTCATGAAACATTTCCAGCACTGCTGTTAGTAGGTGGTTGAGACTGCACTGGCTGTTTGAGCCTATTACCTCCAATACTCTTTACTCAGAACTCTTGTATTAGATGACAAAGACTATGGCCCAGATTTTGAGCCTCCAACTTTTTCAGAATGCAGTTAGGTGGGATTTAAAACTGATGGATGAAATCCTCTTCTTGAATCACCATACCTATTCCTGATGCCTCCAAGAATTAGTAGCACAAACAGATGTACTTCTAACCCAGCCACTTCCATAGGCATCTTCTATAGTCGTGTCATTTTCATGGAGTCATTTCATCTTCTCCATGACTCATGAGTTGTGAACTATAATTTGGATTAACGGACCTTTTGTAAGTTAAAGTCAAGTAGTTTTGTCAATGTTTCTCCCATGTCAATTCGGGTCCCCCTAACTAACATTTAGATCTTTAATGACCTCTCATGCTCACCATTTCCAACTTTCCAAATGGCTCCTTGTATTCCCCATGCCAACTCATGGCATTTTCCTGTCAATTTCTCCAGTATATACATGCTGTATAGAATCAATGAACCCTAAAGTAGCAATGCCATGTGAGAAGCTGCCATTTAGGATTTTCTTTAACAAATAATTACTGTTAGTAAAATGCTATAATAATGTCAATCAACTGGACCTTTACAGTATCAATAATGTAAGTTGTAATTCAATAATATAAGCACTTGACATGTCTTTATCTTATGAAAATAAGCATCAAATCATTGACAAAACAAATCACATTTAAAAAGTTTGTTATAAAATTATTAAGCCGTTAATCAGACAAAATTTTCCTTTCTTTCCACATTAAGATTTTTTATGGGAGTCTGGGCTCTCAGCCAAGCATAATGGTTTAATTAAGTTCTTAAAAAATTATGCTTTAAAAACTGAAGGCTTAATTTAATGATGAAAATAAGGCTTTTTATTGTTTATATAACATGTTCGTGCAAGGTACCACTGATAAATAGAAGCTTGGAGTACCAAAGCAAGGACATTGTAATCAACATTTTAAAAAGCAATGCTTTAACTTCAACTGAAATCGTATATCTAAATTTGAATCACAAATTTAAGGAAGGATTCAAAGGTTTTAAAAAGAATGCTAAGGAGATTTACAAAACTAGTTCCAAAGGTGAAGGACTTCAAATGAATTGATTGATTGGAGATGCTGTGATTTTTCTCCTTTAAAGGCAAGAAAATTAAGGAAGGATTTTATAGAAATTTTAAAAATTATGAGAGATCCGGACAATAATAAGAGAGAAACTGTTGTTGAAACTTAGAAGACATTGATTTAAGGTAGTTTGCCAAGGAACCAAAATGGCCAAAGTCTTGTACAGCAATTGGTTAGGATTGGAAATACACTGTCTGTGAATATGATGAAGGCAGAGATAATTGGTTTTCAAGAACAGAATTAGATCAGCATTTGAAATGAAAAACATTTGGAAGTCTATGGGAAAGCAGGAGAATGGGGCTCACTGATTTGTCCTAAAAATGGCATGTATGTATACAATAGACAAAATAGTCCCTTTCTGTAATTTAACCATTCCATGATTTGATGATTTTCTCAAGCAAACATATGAAAATTGAAGCTACATCTTTTAGATGCACATGAATATGCAAGAAAAGATGCTCGAGGATAGATCCTTGGGGATCACCAGAGGAAGACAAAAATGACAGTAAGGTTGGCCAACATGAAAAGTGAAAATAAACTTGCAATGGAAATCAAATTCGACACAATTTTTTTGCAATCATGTTAGAAATGAATGGTAGTGAAGAGTAATATGAGTCCTTTAAAAATATTTCATGAACTCCTTGCACTACGTGTTTGAGGTTATAAGACAGGAGAAAGGGGTTTAAGGAGAAGCTTTGTCATTTTGTTTTCCCAGATTTAAATGAGAGAAGTCTGGCTAAAACGATACAAGACACTAGTTACAAGACACAAGAAAATATATACTTGCATTAGAGGCAGTGCAGAGACAAAAAAACCTGATGCTGAAATCCAAAGTAGACAGGCAGGAGGCTGGAAGAAGACAGCAAGGCAGGCAGCATTAGGAGATGGAGTGGCAGTCCAGGGCAAGTTCTCTAGCTTAATCCCAAGTACAGAGGGATTGTTTTATGAGGAGAGTTGAATAGTTTAGGCTGTACTCAATGGAGTTTAGAAGAATGAGAGGTATAAGATTCTTAGCAGCTTGACAAGGTAGACATAGAGAGGTTGTTTCTTCTTTTGGGACAGTCTGGGTCCAGTGGGCTAATGTCAGAGTGAGGGATTACCCATTAGAACAGTGATACGGAGAAATTTCTTCTCTCAGCTTGTAGTCAATCTATTGAGTTCTTCACCACAGAGGGCAATAGAGCTTAGGTCAGTTAGTATTTTCAAGATTGAGATAAACAAATGTTTAATCAGTGAGGGAATAAAGGATGATTGGGAAAGGCAGAAACAGTTGAGTTGAGAATTATCAGATCAGCATTGAATGGCAGAACAAACCTGATGGACCAAATGGCTTCCTTCTGCTCCTATGACTTATGGTCTTAAATAATGACAAGGTATGGCAGAGGATACTTAATCCCCTTAGTGGTCCAATTAGATCTTGCAGTCAATTTATAAATTAGTTGAGCAGTATACAAACACTGAACTGCATTCCACATACTTAAAATTGTGAAGATGGTGCTTAGTCCAGAGGAAATCACCAAGGTGTAAGAAAATAATTTACTGTAGGCAAGGGCATCAAAGATGGACAAAAGGAAGTGGTCTTGATCAGTGACACTTGTAGTCTTTAATATATCTCTGTCTCCCTCTACATACCATGGAAAATCTTGCTCTCAAGGCATTTGTAATTGTACTTTCAAGATTCAAACTTCCATATCTTTGATATGTCACATGTCATGATAATGTCTCCATCTTTTGATCTCAATTAGTGCCTCCTCTCTGCCTTTAACATTAGAGTTATAACTAAGCTGGCATCTGTGATGTCCTATTTCTCAGCTGCTAGCTAGGTACCCAGTTAGACCCATTCAGATAATAACTCCTTTAACCTTGTGAATAAATTCTATATATTACTAATATCTGAGTTAGTGCTTGCAAGAACCAAAACATATGATGTGATATTTTCCGAAACCTTTGCCTCTTTTCCTTTGACTGACACAAAGGTTTATATATTCTTAGCATCTGTACTAAGTAGATGGGAAAGGATTAATCTTCTTAAATCAAGGAAGACAAGGTAGAGAAAAATCAACTAGGAGAAAGTGAGGGCTGCAGATGCTGGAGATCAGAGCTGAAAAATGTGTTGCTGGAAAAGCGCAGCAGGTCAGGCAGCATCCAAGGAGCAGGAGAATCGACGTTTCGGGCATAAGCCCTTCTTCAGGAATCCTTATGGCCGAAACATCGATTCTCCTGCTCCTTGGATGCTGCCTGACCTGCTGCGCTTTTCCAGCAACACATTTTTCAGCAAGGTAGAGAAAAGTCAGGTTGTAAGAATCTGGCATTTACCATATAATGTGGTTGAGAAAGAGAAATGAGAAAGCAACAGGAATTATTGAGAAAACCCTATATAACATCACCATAACATTGACTGAACTGCTTATAATGATGACCAACACAACCCTCCAGTCTGCTACCTGACATCCACCACAACTTTTCCTGCAAGAGTCAAGAGATATATTAATTAGTGTTTTGTCAGGAGTGTTTTCTGGCTTTCATGGTGGGACAACAGGTAGTATGTGACATATAAGTTGTGTGTAAGGGAGAGTTGTAATAATGGGTGAGCATGAAGAGACAATTTCCAACGCAAATCTGATCCAGCAGCATCTGTGGAGAGAAAGCAGAGTTAATGTTTTAATCCAGTGACCCTTCTTCAGAACTGAATGCAGCTAGGATAAAGGTCATATTTGTGCTGATGATCGGGTGTTATGGGAAGGACTGAGTGGCGGGGTGGAGAAGGAGCCCAGAGAAAGAACAAAGAGGTAGGCAGACAAAGGGATCATTGATATTAAACCAAGGAAGAAGAGAAGCTCCATAAGTTATCATAGGGACTACAAGTAGTTGAAAATAGCTGGGCTGTGCTGAAAGCAACGCAATTCATGACAGGATCAGGGACTGCGCAAGTGGGTAACAGACATGGAAGGCGGTATTCATGCTCTGAAATTATGAACCACGATATAGAGTCCTGAAGGCTGTAAGGTTTCTAAATGGAAGATGAGGTGTTGTTCTTTTGGTTTGTGTTGAGCTTCACTAAAGCACTGCAACAGACCTGAGACAGAACTGTTGACATGGAAACATAGTGTTTTGAAAAGGCAAGCAACTGGAAGCATGTTTACCCACAGAAAGTCTATGTTCCGCAAAATGGTCGCCTAATCTGCGTTTCATCCCCCCCATTGTACAGGAGACTGCATTGTGAGCAGCAAATACAGTAGACCAGATTGACTGAAGTGCAGGTAAATCACTGCTTCTTTTGAAGCTGTAGCTGGGGCCTTGGATGGTGAGGAAGGAGAGGAGGCGTCTAAATGAAGCAGTGATTTACTGCCTTCAGGATTCAACATTAAGTTTAACAAAAAAACTGAAAGAACTGCGGGTACTGGAAATCTGAAATAAAAAGAAGTCTTAGCAAGTCTAGTAGCATCTGTGGAGATAAATCAGAGTTAACATATCATGTCCAGTGACCCTTCTTCAGAACAAGGGTTCAGGAACAAGAACAACCCTTCTCTCCACAGATTCTGCCAGACATGCTGAGATTTTTGACCAATTTCTGTTTATGATTGGGTTTAACAACTCCAGAGCATGAACATCTCCTTTCATGCCTATTACCTACCCCACCACCTCAGATCCTGTCATAAAATGGGTTGCCTTCACCACAACCAACCTATTTTCTAATACTCATGGCCCTTCCTTTACAGGGAATGGATAGTATTGTCTTCAGTGTACACAGCTGTGGTCAAGTGGCACAAATACCATTAAAAAAGCTACATTGGACAAACTTGCAGAAAACTTACCACCAAGATACACGAACACCAACTAGCCACCAAAAGACATGACTGACTATCACTAATTTCTATACATACAGACAAAGAATACACACATCCTAATACAGGCGAAACAAAGACACGCACGAGAATTCTTAGAGGCATGGCATTCTAACCAGAACTCCATCAATAATGACATCAACTTAGATCCCATCTACCTTCCCTTGAAAAAGGAGTCAGAAATGATATCACCCACCTTAAGAAATCAAGAAATAGAGAGGCGGGCCAAACCACCAGCGCTTCACTGGAGACTCTCATTGATTATGTTACCTAGTCAAGGTGACAAAACATTTGAAAACAACCCTTTCAGCTCAGCAAGCTAACTTACATACTTACCATATGAAAGTAGCATAAGCTGTCCATGCTCCTACAGACAGGCTACAACAAATGCTGCACATGCCCCATCTCCCCCATGCCTGAAATGGTACAATTGGGTTTCGAAGCCACAATCTTCATGTTAGTTTTTTTTAAATGTGCTGATTGTCTAGAAGGATTATTATACACTTTAAAAATTGTTGTTATGACATTTGGATGTGAGGATTAGATAGCATTTCTGTCTCCTCTATTATTGTTGTTGTCAGGTGTTACATAGAAACAGCATCATATAATGAAGAAATAAAGACAGATTGATTACTTGTCTAGAAATAGCGCATTTGTGCTACTATTGAATTAGTGAGCGCAATGCATAGGCTAGTATCATGACCTACTAATGAAGAAGAATTTGGAGTTGAAAGTGCAATTCAGGGAGATTGTGTGCACACATCTAGAGGGAAGTAGGAATTTTTTTTTTAATTGCTTACTGGCATGTGGGTATCTCTTATTGCCCTTCAACCATTTGGCTTACTACGCCATTAGTCATAGGGCAGTTTAGAATCAACTGTTGTGTGTCTGGAGTTACAACTGGGGCAGGATTTCCTTCCCCAAATGTGGGCATTTTTTTTCCAAAAAATAGATTGATGCATGGTCACCATCACTGAGAGCAGCTTTCCATTCCAGCATCATTTATAGCATTTAAATTCCACCAGGTGCAATGGTGAGAGTTGAACTGATGATTCCAGAAACATTAGACTGACCCGCAGATTACTAGTCTGATGACATCATACAAAACATCACCTTCCTCCCCCACCCCCATAATCATGACATCCTACTGTAC
The DNA here is from genome assembly GCF_004010195.1 of Chiloscyllium plagiosum. NCBI lineage: Eukaryota > Metazoa > Chordata > Chondrichthyes > Orectolobiformes > Hemiscylliidae > Chiloscyllium > Chiloscyllium plagiosum. The sequence goes on from NC_057710.1 coordinate 40,189,767, forward strand.
ATTTAGAGTCTTTGTTAGAAAAAATGTTTTACATGTTATTTTTCTTTGGTATCATCAGGTATGCGATATGAATGGAATATTTTCCATGAGGTTGGAAGATCATTTTTGATAACGATCAAAATTTGCCATAATTTCTATTCATTGTCTGAGTGGTGAGGCTGATGTAACTAACATTAATTTATGATCCTCAGTCTTATAGAAAGTTTCAATGTCCCTTCAACAGAAATGAAATATGATTAGTAGTCCTGTCTGAAATATTAACTGGGGTTATGGTGGTTTTTTGAATTGTTTGCAGCATGACTGAATTGTTGTCTTTTGCAGAGGGATATGCAGCCGGCTGCCACTTTGTTACTCAACACATTATCCACGTGGTGGCCCTTGAACAGCTAAGTATAGCTGGGAATCGACAGTTTCTCTAATAGATGCTGATTACTGAAGACATGGTTGCTAATGGCTGGGGAAAATAACTAGGAGATGGGCAAGATGTCTGAGTTGTAGAAAATGCAAAGTTCTCAGAGGATTAGGGGAGGATAAGGAAGGACTGAGGCCATGGAGGAATTTAAATCAAGAGCTGCAGTTTTAAAATTGAGGCATTCCTGGACTGGGAGACAACGCAGATCAGGGAACATGAGATGATATGTGAATGGAAGTTTCATCATGAGAGAATACAGGCAGCAGAATTTTAGCTGAGCTTGAGTTACTGGAACATGGAAAATTGGATACCAGTAAGGCGGCCATTGGAATAGTCATGAGTCTGGAAGAACACAGCAAGCCAGGAACAATCAGGAGGTGGAAAAGTCAACATTTCAGATGTAACCCTTCTTCAGGACTGGGGGTGGGTGTAAGGGGGAACTGTAGATAAAAGCGGTGATGGGAGTAGGGTGGTGAAGTGGGGATAGGTGTTGACAGGTAGAGCATACAACCTGTTTGGTTAATTGGAGGAACGAATCCAGCTGCCTGGCTTGCTGTATTCTTCCAGCCTCCTGCCTGTCTACTTTGGATTCCAGCATCTGCAGTTTTTGTTTTGTCTCTATTGGAATAGTCATGTCTAGAGGTAAAATGATCATGGATGAGAGACTGGACAACAGATGGCCTGGGGCAGAGATGGACATGAATACTTCAAAAAAACCAAAAGAACTGCAGATGCTCTAAATCAGAAACAAACACAGAAGTTGCTGGAAAAGTTCAACGTGTCTGGCAGCATCTGTGAAAAGAAATCGGAGTTAAGATTTCAGGCCTGATTACTCTTCTTCAGAACAATGACACTTTGAGTTTGTCTTTTGCTCCACACCATTAACCTTTTTTTAATGAAAATATACACTCATTCATTTCCTGCTCTCCTTAATAGATTAGCTTACCAGCTTACACTTGGCTTCAACTGCATCTGCCACCTGCTTGCCCATTTCCTTAAGTGTTGCCTCCGGACGTTTTGTTTTACAAGCCTATTTGCTTAACTTTGCCTATTCATTTGTCCCCTTCCAAACCGAAATATATATTTCTTCCATATGCAACAGTTCTATTTTTTTAATGCAGCCACTGTAATTCAAGTTACAACATATAACTTCCCTGCTCTTTTATTCAGAACTGAAATGCTAAGCATTTTCTAAGAGTTCATTAATAAAAACCTTAAGCTTGTCGGGTAAATAGAGGGAGACTATTCCAGTCACATTTAGCCTGCAGCCGGGGAATGGATGGAAGCAGCGCCGGTGCAGTGTGTATGTGGAGTTGTGGGGGGTTTCACAGAGCAACGCGACGTATCACCAACGCAACCACCTACCATTTCTGCATTGCAGAATTTTGACTCCGTCCATTTTTATTTCACATATAAAGCAGCACAATACATTGTCAATATAACCGACTTACTTTTCTCTTTTTCTTCCCCCTCCTTCTCTTGTTAAGATAAGCGAACAGATATGGGCCTGCTCTCGTTTTATTGTTGAGGCGTTGCACTATGAGGATCTGCAGGATGGTTCGTATGGCGAGTGTGCTGGGTTTGGTGATGTTAAGCGTCGCTCTGCTTATTTTATCGCTGATCAGCTATGTCTCACTGAAAAAGGATAACCTCTTCGCCACCCCACGATATCTAGGTTCAGCCGGCCCTAGGCTCTATATGTTACACAGTGGATTTCGGTAAGTCGAGGGGGGATAAAAACATTTCTTTTATATGTTTATATATAGAAAGCCTTTGATCGAAATCAACAGGATCCATGCAAAATTAGACGGTCTAATCAGTTTGCGGCCCCGGTACCCGCTTTGCTTTCCAATCGATTAACCACTGGATTAAACTTCAAATAGCTCCAATAAAACAACTGCATTCTGTTTTATTTTCACAAAGTAGTAATGGTATTGTTTGAAAGAAGCACGCAGATCCGTGCATCACTGCGGACGCAGAGCATCTCTCTGACATGTTCAATCTTTCTGTGCACTCTAACTCCCCTTCCCCCATCAACACAGCCCCTCTCCAGGCATCACGGTTTAACCGACGGTATGTTTTATCCACAGCCCACCCCCGCCTTGTTCCATGTAAAAGTACAGGTTGGGGTTGGGAGGAGGGCCGGGGATGGGGGTTAAAGGAATGGAATATTTCGGGGGGATGGGGCCACTAGACCAGACGTTTACGGATTGTACTCCTTTAGTGACTAACATACAGCGGGGCTGTGGTATCGTGGCTGGACACACGCAGTGGTCTATCAGTCTCCCTGACTGCCGAGGCCTACAGGGGTCCCACAGAACAATCATCCCTCATTTCAGAGGGAGAGGATAGCTAAATGCTTCAGTCGGAAATGTTGCAGTTGTTTGTGCGTCCATATTAATTGTAACTGTTGGTCATAAGGACAGATATTCCCAATGCTGTACTCGTAAAATAAATAACATGTTTGTTGTTGTTATTGCCTTAAGGCTGCATTTGCAGGCAGCACTCACCCAGTTGGAAGAATTTGTGCAAAACATTAAAATTTAAAACAGAAATCGAGAACATTGTTCGGGCACATAATAAACAAATGTGCAAGTTCCTTTACATAAGGAATCTGATTTTAATTGATTTATTTTTTGTAGCGTCTGTCTATCAGTTGTCTGGGAACCATTCAGGAATTAATGATGACACTCCTGACCTGAGACCTATTAACACAACGCGGATTTGTTTTAAAGAGCTCAGATAATCAGCACAGCTTTGTGCCAATCACCACAGTGTACATGAATATCAAGGAAAATTCGCTCTAAAAGTTCCTGTAATACAGGCGTTGGTTCTCTTACAACTGCTGGAACTGAGATGATGTGGTGCAACTTTTCAAATACGCTATGAATATTTGTCCAATGCATTAATTCCATGGTGCTGATCGAAAGTGAAGGCTCATTGGGACACGCCGTATTTTGCATTTACATAGCCCCTTTAATACAGTCAAACCTTCCAAACCTATTCACAGAATAATCAGAAAAACAAATGGTGTGCAGACAAAAGAGACGTTTGAATGGGTATCTCAAAGCTGGGCCAATGAAGTGCGACCTAAGGAGCTTCTTTAATGGGAAAAGTTTTGTATGCAGCATTCCTAAGCTTGAGGCCTAATGTCCTGACAGCGCAGAGGGGGCAGGGAAACCGGTATGTAGACGGCACCAGAATTATAGCAATAAGCCTTATTGCATTTAATAAAAGGGGAAATATCCAACCAGAGACAAATGTTTAACAAAGCCAGCATAGTAATTTAGTGTAAATCAAACAAATTTAAAATGAACAATTCAATTAGCAGAATAAATAGTAAGCTGTATTGGTCATTGTCAAAAGTAGAAGTGCATTTGATAATGGATAATCCATTTTTATTAAATTAACTAAATAAATTTAACTAGTCTGATCACCATACACTTCATGTATGCATGGTAGACTGGTTAGTTAGGATCGGTGCTAGATCCTTTACTTTTTGTCATTTATATAAATGATTTGGATGCATAAGAGGTACAGTTAGTAAGTTTGCAGATGACACCAAAATTGGAGGTGTGGTGGACAGCAAAGAGGGTTACCTCAGAGTACAACAGGATCTTGACCAGATGGGCCAATGGGCTGAGAAGTGGCAGGTGGATTTTAATTCAGATAAATGTGAGGTGCTGTATTTTGGGAAAGCAAATCTTAGCAGGACTTATACACTTAATGGTAAGGTCATAGGGAGTGTTGCTGAACAAAGAGACCTTGGAGTGCAGGTTCATAGCTCCTTGAAAGTGGAGTCACAGGTAGATAGGATAGTGAAGAAGGCGTTTGGTAAACTTGAAGGGGTTCACAAAATATTTACAAGGATGTTGCCAGGATTGGAGGATTTGAGCTATAGGGAGAGGCTGAGTAGGCTGGGGCTGTTTTCCCTGGAGCATTGGAGGCTGAGGGGTGACCTTATAGAGGTTTACAAAATTATGAAGGGCATGGATATGATAAATAGACAAAGTCTTTTCCCTGGGGTTGATGAATTCAATACTAGAAGACATAGATTTAAAGTGAGAGAGGAAAGACATAAAAGAGACCTAAGGGGCAACTTTTTCACACAGAGGGTGGTACGTGTATGGAATGAGCTGCCAGAGGAAGTGGTGGAGGCTGGTACAATTGCAAAATTTAAGAGGCATTTGGATGGGTGTATGAATAGGAAGAGTTTGGAGGGATATGGGCCGGGTGCTGGCAGGTGGAACTAGATTGGGTTGGGATATCTGGACGGGTTGGACTGAAGGGTCTGTTTCCATGCAGCACATCTCTATGACTCTAAGACATGGGATCCAGAGGAAGCTAGCTACTTGGATACAAAATTGACTTGAAGATAGGAGACAGAGGGTGATAGTGAAGGAATGTTTTTTGGACTGGAGACCTGAGATGAGTGGTGCGCGTCAAGGCTCACTGCTTTTCATCATATATCTAAATGATTTGGGTATGAATATAGGAGGTATGATTAGTAAATTTGCAGATGATGCCAAGTGCAGAGGACAGTAAAAAAAATTATCTCAGAGTACAAGTGGACCTTGATCAAATGGGCCAATGGACCAAAGAGTGGCAGACAGAGATTAATTTAGATAAATGTGAGATGGTGTACTTTGGTAAGGCATACCAGTAAATGGTAGGGCCCTGGGGAGTGTTGCTAAACAAAGAGATCAAAGGATGCAGGCACATAGTTCCTTGAAAATGGAGTGACAAGTAGACAGGGTGGTGAAGAAGGTGTTTGGCATACTCGCCTTCATTTGTCACAACATTGAGTATAGAAGTTGGGATATCATGTTGCTGCTGTATAGGACATTGGTGAAGCCACTTTTGAAATACTGTTTACATTTCTGGTCACCTTTCTAGAGGAAGGATGTTGTTAAATTTGACAGAGTTACAAGGATATTGCCAGAGTTTGACCGTTTGAGCTATAGGGAGAGGCTGAATAGGCTGGGGCTTCTTTCCCTGGAGCATCAGAGATTGAGTGCTGACCTCATAGATGTTTATAAAATCATGAGGGTCATGGGTAGGGTAAATAGCCAAGAACTTTTTCCTAGGGTGGAGGAATCCAAAACTAGAGGACATAGATTTAAGGTCAGGGGGAGGATTTAAAAATCATCTGTCGAATAAAACCTTTTTACACAGTAGGTGATGTGTGTATGGAATGAGCTGCCAGAGGAAGTGGTGGAGGCTGATGCAATTACAACATTTAAAAGACATCTGGATGGGCACATATATAGGAAGGGTTTAGAGTGATATGGGCCAAATGTTGGCAAATGGGACTAGGTCAGATTGTGATGTCTGTATGAGTTGGAATGAAGGATCTGTTGCTGTGATTTATGACTCCAAAAGCCCTTCATAAAAGAGGTTTCAATTATATAGCATATTTTACAATCATATGACATGCTACAATGTTGACAGCCAGTGAAGTAGTATTCTTTTGTAATGCAGTACATGTACAGGAGGCAGAAAACCTGGGTTCTAAAGTCAGCATTTTTACATTTCCAAAGGTCTGCATCATAAAAAGAGCACACCTGAAAAAAAGGCCAGAAATGATTGTAACTAAATAAGTTTCAGAACTAGAAATTATCAGATCTGTTGTATCTGTTGCATATATAGGCAAAGTGATCAAATCTGACTTGGCCACTGCAAACCCACAATCCTACAGTTAGAAATCAGCAGACAGTGAAAGGCATTGCATGGGGAAGCACGTGGGAAGCAGAATGAGAAGAAGAAACATTTGGCCTAGATTTAGAAGGGGTGACCCTGACTGATAAATCCCCAGAACCCGTCTGGTTAAACTACAAATTAAGGAGGAAGTGGAACTCTGGAAATTATTTACTTAAACTTTCAAAAACTAATAATCCATATAAAGATTATGTGTAACATTGTAAATAATGCTGCAAGATATGAGAATCTGGAGTAATTCTTAGAACAGAGTAAAAAAAAGCCTGAATAAATATGGATCAGAAATTAGTCATCAGAGAATGAATGGTGGACTGGACAATGGCTCTGAAGGAGGAGGGTAAAGGTCAATGATTTGACAATGTAGAAAAGTAAATGAAGTTAACCCTTCAGAATACTCAGCAGGGCTGTGAAATCCAAGTCTGCTAAAAACATCTCAACCATATATGCAAGTGGAAAGTCCAATTTGGCCTGGCATCGGATAGTATTTACATAAACGAAACTCACAAGATTGATCAGAGATATCAAGGAAGTAAACTGAAAAGTAGTCATAGAATCATACAACACTGAAAGAGGCTATTTGTCCCATTGAGTTCACAAAAATAAAGAGAGATGCAGGCTGCACCGTGAAAGTAAAATATGAAAAATTCACCAAAGTTGAAAATGTTGCGAAATAATCCAGGTGACGTGACATAGGTTTAACTTCGTACATTGAAAACATGCCAGTAAAAATTGAAATATTGAAGATAATCTGTTTAACTGGCAGAGTCAAAGACATGCGGAGTATCAATATGCAAATCGGAGCAAGAGTTTGGCAACCCGTTCTATTCTTATGTTCAATTAACGAGTATTTCATTGTGAAAAGTTACAGTGGGGGTTCTCAGGGTCATCCATTAGAGAGATGAAGAATGGAATCTGTGGAGTACAACTCCGCCCTCCGGGAAAAGACATGGAACGTCAGTGAGGAAATCTAAAGGAGATATCTCCTGGGGAGGGGTGGAAATGAAAGTAACTGACAGAAATAACTAAATTGCCCAAACAGTTATTATCCAAACAGCATGGATGAGGGGTGCTTTTTAAGTTACTTCAAAGAAAGATTGATTATAATTTGCTGTGATACCGAAGGTGAGTTCGAGTACTTGAGTCCTCTGAACAAGCAATTTGTAGAATTGTCTCTTATAACCTAATTATAAACTTAATATTAAACTTTGTGTCAGTTTTTCATTTACATTTGGATAGCTCCATGGGGGATGGAGGGTGCTGCGAACATGCATTTCTGCACTCGCCAGCATAAATGATCAAATAAATCCTATTAATAGCTTAGCTTTTTTTAACAATCCTTGAAAAGTTCATAACGAAATGAGGTATTTTGTGAATCGAGTGTTGTCAGTTCACGAGCGGTTAAACTGAACGGGCAACGGTAATGGTGACTTCGAATTAAAACTTGGCGATTTTTTTTTTCCCCTGCAGGTCACAGTTCTCTTGGAAATTTCTGGATCCTTCTTTTTTGCCAGCAGGAAGTGGCCTTAGTGACAATACTCGTGCCAACTCCGCGAAATGGACTTTCAACACAACATCCTTTTTAAAGCAAAGGCAAGTCACTCTGAAAGGCGTGAAGTTCCAAAGGGGCTATACCGGAAGTAATTCATTGCTTGCATTGTTTAACTGTTTTTTTGACTTTTTGATCTTTTCATGCTACCTGTTCCCCCCCACGCCACACAAACATACACACAAACACACACATGCCCTCGCGCTTTCAAATTAAACCAAAAATCTGATACAGTGCGGTTTGCATTATGTACAACAAAAGTGGTATCACCATTAGAAAGAACTGCCAGCAATAGCCTGTGAAAAGTGCCAGTGAGATATTTTACTATAATATCGGTAATAAGCATATTTTAAAGTTGCAAATTCACAAAGGGAATCTGTTTAATACTTAAGATACGTTTTCCCTTCCCACCGGCTCTTTTTGATTCGTTTTTTTTTACTACATTTTGAATCTACTGAGTTTTTTTACTGCATTATTAGAGGTCTGTGCTCTGAATTCACATTCATTACCATGAATGAACTGAACTAACTTGTTCTCTTTGTGTGTATGTGTGTTTTAGGAAGGACATCAGTCGCTATGTCGACATTTATAAAAATTTCACCTTGGTTAAGAAAAACGTACGAGTAGGACAGTTGCTGCACTACGATTACTCTAACCACAAATACGTTTTCTCAGTCAGCAATAGTTTTCGATCATTGCTCCCCGACGTGCCCCCTATATTAAAGATGCACCACAATACATGTGCGGTGGTTGGGAACAGTGGGATACTAATCGGGAGCCATTGTGGAGCTGATATCGATAAAACAGATTTCGTGTTCCGTTGCAATTTCGCCCCAACTGAATCTTTTGAGAGAGATGTTGGCAAAAAGACGAATCTCACGACATTCAACCCAAGCATCCTGGAAAAGTACTACAACAATCTATTAACAATCCAGGATCGAAATAAGTTTTTCCTGAATCTTAAAAAGCTCGATGGAGCCATTCTTTGGATCCCTGCCTTTTTCTTCCACACTTCCGCTCCGGTGACAAGAACGTTAGTAGATTTTTTTATAGAGTATAGAGCACAACTAAAGGTCCAATTGGCTTGGCCTGGGAACATAATGCAGCATGTCAATAAGTGAGTATGTGTGGCCAAGGATGGTTTTTTTTAACCAGAAATTTCGAAAAGAAATCGCAGGATGTTTCATTATATTTAGTCAATCTTCAGTTGCCTTCTTTGTGATTGAAATATTGCTGTGACCATTTTTCATTTTGAGCCATATGTGCGATACTGAGGCTTGACAGGTTCTCCTTGTGACAGGGTCTGGAACTAGGGGACTCGGCTTAGTAATGACAAATGGAGATGAGCAGATTGTTCTCGCTGTCTTCCTCTGAGGGTCCTGAATCTGTAGGACTCCTTGTCAGAGAGCAGAGGAAGCAGGGCCGTTGAGTATTTTAAGACAAAAGTCGGTTGACTCTTGACTAACAAATGATTAAGAGAATCAAAGGATATTGAGGTGGGTAGAATGTGGGGTTGAGGGTTGATCTTATCGAATGGTGAGGAGCTGAATGCCACTTAAAGTTCTTAGGTATATTTAATTTGTCCCCTTTGATTTTTTTTTCGCTGATTCGCCGCCTTGTTCCTGATTGGTTCAGTTTCTGTGCTTTCTTGAGTCATATTAGAGTCATAGAGATGGAAACAGCATGGAAACAGACCCTTCGGTCCAACCCGTCCATGCCGACCAGATAATCCAACCCAAACTAGTCCCACCTGCCAGCACCCGGCCCATATGATTAATTTTCTCTTATATTCTCAAGATTCTGAACTTCGGCTATCCCCTCCCCCACAACTCCCAGAGATGGATTTAAAGGCCGAAGCAAAATGATTATCGCCCCTTACCCACTGCACCGTTTGCTCTGTACAGTGAAATTTAAAACATAATATGCAATTTGATTTTTTAAAATCTAAAAATAGTCACAAGCGTGCACACAAAAATGCACTTAACGTGCCAGTCGTTTAGATTGGTCCCGCATTTTGCAAAGCAGGTACTTCACGTCATTGTTTTGCACAATCTATATAGAATGGTTCTGGAGCCCTGACTCCCGGGTCATGCTCATCCTTTTTCTTGTTCAGTCTCGTGCTCTAGCCTGTCTTGGAATATTCTCTTCAGCCTCTTGCTGTGTCCAAATACCCGTGCATCTTATAAAGTCATTCTATATTCACTCCAGTGGACTCACATACCTGCAGTTCAACCTCTGATAAACGGGCAAGTCCGCTTTGTCTCCCGGCCACAAACTAAGATATTGCCGAGCATTTTCTCACCTTTTCTATTCTGAATACCATCTTCATTAAAACCATGGAGAAATTTACCTCAGAAAAGTGAAGTGGTCAAATCATTAACTGACTACATTCGTTTGTAAGCTGTTGATTTTTATTTACAAGAATAAATATTTCTCCAAGACGCTTTCATTTCCTTCTCTTAGCCATATAATCCCAGTCCCAATCCCAGATTTCATCTTTCACTCCTTCACCAGATCTGGATCATTGCACCTCAGGAACACACGAAGGCCAACGGTACTCATCCAGAGAATGAGCGACAATGTTGTCAAAGATTTGCAACTCTCTCACATGCGACAAGAAATGGCGTGAGTGACAGGTGTTTAAATAAAAACAGACAGGATGAGAGAAAGTCAAACAGAAAGGAGTATCGAGAATGTAAGAATGCAGAAGATAGGAGACAAGCTCGGGAAAAAAAGGTAGAAGAGTGGGAAAAAAGTCACAGAGATGCAAGGATAGTAAATAAAGCGATAGGGTAGAGCAAATATTAAACGCCTAAGGAATAAAAATAGAACACTAAAATTTACCAAGAGAATTAAGTATTGTTCATGAAAGAAAATCCACGGATGATTGACGTTTTGTCTTTTTTTTTTGTTACTCTATTGTTGAACAGATATTGGAAGACCAAACATCTATCCCCAAAGCGTCTAAGTACAGGCATCCTGATGTATACACTAGCGTCGGCCATCTGCGAAGAGATCCACTTGTACGGATTTTGGCCTTTCGCTTGGGATCCCAACACAGGAAAAGAATTGCCATATCACTACTACGACAAAAAGGGGACAAAATTCACAACCAAATGGCAAGAGTCACATCAACTACCAGCAGAATTCAAGCTGTTGTTCAAGCTACACAATGACGGCTTGACTAAACTGACTCTCTCACGTTGTGCCTCTTAATAGGATGCTTTTGAAGTGCCAAGTCATTCCTTGTTTTCATTCTTTGTTCAGTTTTTGATTCCAAATGCGTTTTGTACCCAATGCGTTAAGCTCTCTATAGGCGACGCTTCGTGATACATTGCTCAAAGTAATTCCAACAGCTGTGCCACTGACGTGTTCATGAGTTTTCGTGTACTGTGGTAGTAAAGCATTTATTTTATATTGGCCGCAAGCGATTAGAGCAGAATTTGGGGATGAGGTGTGGTTACCTTTAAAGATATTGAACTTCTGGCAGTTGTTTATAGATGTCAACTCACGAACAGCAATAGCTGCTTTGTAGCTGCCAGTGGCGATTGAACGCGGACTGGCGATATTAGGCGTTCCCGATATAGTAACGGTCGGCCTAGGTCACAGAATTCTCTAAACCCGGTATTTTAAAAATGACTCCTAATCGAATTAGACATGGATAATAAATGCTGGCCTTGCCAGAGATGCCCACATCCCACCATTGAATAAGTAAGGTGAGATATCTCTATGTTGAAGGCACTCAGGTAGTTTTGCCAGATGTGTTGAAAAGTATTAAAGTCATGGAAAATATGTTCCAGTGATTTCGCTCGAGTATTTTTGTTATCCGGCCTATCAACCTAATTCAATGGTACCAACATCATAAAACCACAGTCTGCATGTTCGGTGTGCTCAGCACGGGAGTTATTACAATCAACTTATGGAGATTGTTTTTGTTATTGAACTTTTAGGTCAATTTCTTACATTTTAGCATTAAACAGCTAGTGAGCTCCAAGTATCCTGTCTGATTTCAAAGACCGAGTTGCCCGTAGAATGAAGTGCAAACCTGCAATAATTAATAACCAATGAAAACAGTCCCAGCATTACAGGCTCGACAAGCAGAGTTGGCAGAGTTTCGCTGAAAGACAGTCTCGTAAGAAATACAATGAAAGAGGATTGCAAATGAATTGTTTATTTAAGCATATCCATAAATGAAAAGCATTTGGTATCTCTCAAGTCTGTTTATATACAATATCTTGTACGGTTGTCAAAGTGAACATGCGAGTCTTTTTGTATGTACGTGGCACAAACAGTTTTTTAACCATCAAATGGACGGTAAATGTACTACTTTTGTACCGATACTTAAAAATAGACTTGTTTTATTTCTTTTAGAGCTTGAGGAGAGAAATGAGTTTCGAAGTTATATTGAATACACTTTCTTTTGCTTGTTTAGTTGATCCATGTCCCTGCCGCCAAGTAAAAGCCGGGGTTTCACTCTTGTATTGCAAAATTGAAGAAGTTAATTGATTATTTTCTGTAAATATTTTTTCTCATGCCTGCTATTGTTCATCTATACTAAATTACTTATTAACTTCTGTGAGAATTTTGCTTCAGTGGCGTGACCATTTGTTGGTAACTATATAAAGACGTTTGGAAAAAGCAGCGCGTACTCATTAATGGTAATATCGCCTCGAAAACATTACAAAAACTTACTTGTTTACCAAAAAGAAAACTTTTGTGTTTGCAATCTCACGAACAATTCTACTTTGCTTAAAAGTTCCGATCATTCCACATCAGTTTCCATGGCTTCGGTCTCATGCAGTCCCGTGAAAATAAACCGGTTAATATATTTGATTTAGAAAAGTCCCGATACACTGATTGCCGTGAGACCACAAGGAGTTTACCCCGAAATGAATAGCGTGCTTTAAATTTAGAAAGCATCATTCGTTACCCGAATGAGTTGGAACTCTGAGGGATGTCGTTGCAAAATTAGAGCCGCTGTTCACATCTTGGCTAAACCGAGGCCTTTCATTGTCTCCATGTGGAAATGAAGGAGGGAACACCCTGTTTAGATAAATGCTTTTACATTTGTGCCTACCTACAGACATTACAAGGGAATGCTTTCATATGTATTCGGAATTTGGACATTTGGGGGTTAATATGATATAACTATAAAATAATTAAGATACAGGTAGTTAACGTTAATGTAACTTTAGGCCATAAGTTAGTTGAAAGAGCACAGCAATTCAGGCAGCATCCAAGGAGATGCTGTGCTCTTCCAGCACCACTAATCCAGAATCTGGTTTCCAGCATCTGCAGTCATTGTTTTTACCCCATAAATTAGTTGTACGAATTACGCTATCCCTCTCTATGTAGAACTCTAAATATGCACACAACATAGAAGGAATTATTCAATTTGTGAACATTTCAATCGTGCACTTCCACTCCCCGTTTAGGCGCCCGGCTTGTGTTTGACCGCCCCTCCAAAGTTGGTTAATGTAGTTTGGAAAGTTAGACTCCTAATTATTTTATTTATTTTGCAACTCATTTCCACTTGCTGTTAATCTCACTGCGGGAGTTGAGGAACAATGCTGACTATTCCTTTCCCTCAGTTCAATTTTTGATCTACTGAGTCAACCGCGGTCATTTGATCAACTTTATTTTTAAAACTTCCATGTCATTAAAAAGGTTTCCGCCTACAACCACCCGCACCAACTTTCAGAATGTGTGACCCTTCAGAATGCCCGAACCAGGAACAGTTTCCCCTTTTCTGTATTATTAAAAAATATTTGACCAACTGCTCAAAAAATCATTCTTATACGTCCCGCGGAACAAGCCATGCAAATTAAATAATATCAAATAACAAAAGCAATAATATGGAACTATTTATTAAAACTAGAATATTTCCTCTACTTCACATATTTGCCTTAATTATGCTTAGTGTCATATACCAAATTTACAAAGAATTTTATAAGTGCTATTTTGGACATTTGACCGGACCCAGCAAGTCTACATTCTACTCCACTATTTATATTCCTCTCATTACGAAAACCAAATGATTATTTTCCATGAAAATCCATCTCACTTCATTTAGGCTGACATTTCAGGAAATGTCTCCCAAAACACGTATTCATTACACGTATTTTAATGAATAGTACATGATACAGTTTAATAAAAACGGCACGAAGATGGACTCCCCATTATTACCACAGAACAACAGGTGAACAAGGCTTTGTAATCAGAAACAGAAATTGCTGGAAAGACTCAGCAGATCTGGCAGCATCTGTGGTGAGGGAGCAGAGTTAACGTTTCGGGTCGAGTGAGCCTTCCTCAGAACATCTTTATAATTTTACCCTTACCAACAAACTACGTTCTTTACACATATTTTCCGATGCCTGCAGGTGATATATGCGTTCAACTCTTTTTTGTCTACTGAGCTCTTCAAATGTATCTACAAAGATCTTGTTCCGGATTGGGAGGATGACTTGCCTCAACAGAATTTGTTTAAAGTTCCAATCACTTTCACTGATTGCGAACGTGCAGATTTACACTTTAATAGATTAAAACTGCAGCATGGGGGACCAGCATCGCGAAGGTTCACTCTGTTTGTGATTGTGCATGTTTAATGTTCTCGTTGACAACAATTCGAAGAGAGGGAGGGAGAATTACAGCACTTACAGAAAGAGACAGACTGGCGAAAGTGAGCAAACTGTTCAACGTTGTACCCACCGCAGTATTTATGGTTATTCAATGCGAATGTCATTGCATACACCCATCAAATCCTCAGCGGTGGTCAGTCTATGCGGAATAAGGACTTAAACACGTGCAGAAATCCGAAATGACAGAACTGGATAGCACGCCTCGTCAATCCCTACATTTAAAACACACCTGAACCTTGTAGCTTGCAAACTTTTTGGAGAGTCATATCTTCTGTATATCCCTTACTTTTATCTCACCAATTGATTTGCATTTATGCTAATGGCGCATCGACGAGTTTGTACAAGATTTCTGTGTCTTACCTTACGAATAAATGACGGGACATATGTCGGTAATGTTGCACCGGGGTCAGTGTGTACTCTGGCTCGCGAATAGGTGAACTGACCCCGTTTAGCTTTAAAGGGATTCAGTTTACACTTGCAAGAGTTATTTATCGAGTTTTACAAGGTAGCATAATACTTAATGTAAATATAAATATAATAATACATATTAAATATCAGCTATTTATCAATCAAAACTATAACCTGACGATTGACATGTAAAGTAATATTTTAGGGCCAACAAAGTCTTGATATTTGTTGGAGTGCTGTCTATGCAGAGTAAGAAACGATACCGAAATATTCAGATAGATTTGATGGAATGTGTGCTTTTCACAAATTCACTAGATAAAATAAAATTACATAAAGTAGGCGCCTTTTTTAACTTATCTTTTTTTGGAAATAAATTCCGGTTTAAAATAATGGATAAGATCTGGTTAGATCCTCAAATTAGTCAGCATTGTTTGATGTTCGAAATTATTGTAATGCAACCAACTATTCACGACTGTAGCATTTCAATTGCCTAATATAAGTTTTCTTTTAACATTACGAAAGTTATAATCAAATATATCGAGCATAATTTCGTTGCATCACATGACCGTTCTTTAAATGAATTAAAATATGCAGATTTAAATTAATAATTATTTTCAAAATATATTCGCAGAGCGAGAATACGAATATAAATAATCGTAGAAATGCGTGAGATATTTTTATAGCTTCAATCTATAAACCTTTCATTTCGAAATAAGTTATTATTGCTATTTTTGAGTGTGTCAATCCAGAGTGAACCGCTGGGACATTTAATTACACACTGACCTAGGGTGTGTTCTTGTTGTAATTTAAAACACAATTCATATGTGAATATTTGCCCAAATAAGAAATCCTCTTGTTTGATAGCGTACGACGGTTGCTATGAAATAAGAAATCTGAAAACTGCCAAACATTGGTCAATGCGCCCAAAATCAAAACTGACCCTAGTCGATCTTGTTGCTCGACATTTCGCATACGTGTATGACTTATCCTAGTGGTGCAAAATTGCAACACAACCATAAGTGATTAATCAAAGTCCAAACTGAACTAAGCAATTATGAGAGGGAACACAAGTTGTTACTAGTTACTACACCCAGAAGAAGTAAACTGGAAATTAAATAAACACATATACATCGATGAGAATAATTAAGCGCAGAGGTACAAAATACAGCGTAACAATGGAACTGGGCTAACTTTCGAAACATTCCCTTTGGTATTTTGCACAGAAAATCTCTCCACTTCGGGTTTGACGAAGTTAAATGGGTTTATTTAAAAGAAGTGTTTAAAACAAATGGCAAAATATTGATTTAATACAATCAGCATTCTCAACAAATGCCCGTCATACATTAATTGTAAATGAAAACATTATTTTCAGAGGTTTCACTCCATTTTAATTACTTGTGTGAAAATATATTCGGAAAATATTTAACCCATGCAGTTAAACCGGTTTAATCCAAGTTTTTGAAAATCCCAGTTAAGGAATTGAAATAAGTGGGCTCTCGGCACTGCAACTCCACCCTGTTGTGCAAATTATATCTGTCTCATGCCCGAGTCGATAACATAAAATCAAAACATATGATTGAAACAGGCATTGCTTCGGGCGTTAGAAAATAAAACGAAGTTGATGAGGGTTTGGATTTCACCTAAAAAGTACAGATGTCAAAATAATTTAAACATAAATTGGTTCAAAGTCCTGCAACTTACAAAGTTTAATACTTAACTTCCACTTTTTTTCTCCTTGATTATTGATAATATTCTCTACTGAAGAATAATACAGTAATGTTTAATTCAAAGAAATGATATTTGCATGAAAAGTTTGTAAATTGCCACTGGATGGCTTCTGTAAATTGATTTTAACCAATCTCTGAATGTTTTAAACTGCAGTATTAATGGACAGATAATCGCAGGAGGAAGATAAAACATTTGAACGACAGTGTTACAACTCCTCGAGGTCATTCCTCCCATCTATCAGTAACTATTTGTAAAAGTCAGTCGTTACCTGTGAAGTTTAGAATGCAAGGAAACCACAATCTTCCCTTTGGGTCTCAAAATTGCGGAGCCATTATTGTGTTTGCAAGGGAGCTGCAATCAGAAGATTGGTCTAGATGCCAATAAAGCGTAACCACTTCAGAAATACTCGAAGTTTTGTTTGCCTTCAGAATCTCTGCTTTCCTGCTAACATCTGTTCTGTTAAGACTTGAGGGCGCGGCGGCAGGCGTTTGTCCGCGTGTCCCTTGACCAGGAAAAGTGGACGGTTCTTTTTACATATACCCATTTGCTTTCCTCCCACTCCCCACCCGCATTCGTGCATCCTAACAAATGAATTTAGCAAAGAATGCCAACGTTCCCTGCTGTGCTTGGCTGCAGGAAACTCCTGCACTTTTGAAGGGACAAACATAAAAGCAGCTGCTGTCAATAATATTGAAATATTCTCAATAATACACACGGGCGTTGCAATGTTATATATTTATCAGGTTGTGTTGCAATATGTTGTGGCTGTGTAGTGCTCTACAGTTTTAATGCAAGCAAAAATCTCTTCGGTATATGAAAGCAAAAATCTCTTCGGTATATGAAAGCTTTACCATTGTTTCAATTATGTAAATCTAGTTCTTATATAACAAGGAGTTGGTTTTCATAGTGAATTTTTACAACGCCGATTGGCTTTAAGGATGAAATATGACTTTTAAAACTATTTGAAAGTTCTATATTTTTAATACAAAGTTTGTTGCTCAGATAATGCGGGAGCTCTGGGGGTGGTGTGGGGAAGGGGATGGAATTGGTGTCGACTACACCCTGATAACAGGGTGCACATAACTTGTATCTCTTCATTAAAGTGAGAATAAGTCAAAAGGTATGAAATGTATCACTGGTATCAATTCACACCTCAGCTATACAAATGGGACTTATTTAACATATTAACTATGATTTTCATATTTGTTTCATTTAATTGTTAATCATGTTTTATGAAATTGTATCTCAGTCGTAATACATAAAACCTTCTATTGTGTCAGCAACTTTCATGGAACCTGTAATTATTTGATTTTTTTAAAAAAAAATGTGTCTTGTTTATCGATATAAAACTTCTTATAAACTTTTTGACCTAGGTTGGAATAATTTCATAATATTTATTAATAAACGATTATTCACTGTAACTGTAGGAATGTGCAATCAAACATGCCAAAGACAAAAAAATACTGCAACGGGTGGATCGTTGCGAAAAGAATTAGAATGAACCGGGTGGAATGGCCGTTTTGTTCTTGTTAACATAATGATAAAGATTAACTTAACATAAGGTACAAACGCCAACTCTTGAATTCTGGACTGTATGAATTTCGCCAGAACCACAGACTCTTGACGGGAATTAAACTTTAATGGCACACATAGAACGTCAGTCTTTGAAGACTGTAGCTCCAGATGTAAAACAGCTTTGCATTCAGACCGTATTTTAAAATCAACTGCAACTTCTGCTTCCTTTTGTAAGGGACAATGAAAAGATTTCACGCGTAGCTGCTTTGCAACAAAGGTACCTCACGCCAAACGTTGTCTCCATTGCTTGACCCCTTGACAATGGATTATTAGGAAAGCTACTTGGGTTTCAATTCTGGGAATGAAAAGTTCTGGCCTGCACTTGTTCTGCTCCCAGTTGTCAGCCTTTACACCAAACAAGCAGGACTGCAGGCAAGGCCGCTCCCTTTATTTAACGGGCTTTAAAGCACATTAGAAAAAGAAATCTGGGGGAAAAAGGTTTAAAACGTCACAGGGTTCTGAGAATGAAATTGCCTTTCTTTGATCAGGGTAAATTGAGACATATATACAATACCTTAGGGCCAAATGATGAAAGAAGTTATAGCCTTGATTGGTTTAAATTTGATTCTCAACCATTTAAATGAAGAAAGATGTTTATTTATATCTGATTCAGTTTTATTTTTAAATCCTCCTTTAATCGGAAAAGGGTTGAGACTCCACAGTACAGGCTTTACCATTGACGGAAGGCCATTTCCAGGAGTTTAATCGATTTGAGACATTCTTTCTCTCTCTCTCTCTATTATCGTTTTCGCGTTACTGATTAAAGTGAAAGATAGAAAGAAGACCTGGTGTTCCAGACATCGTGAAAAGTTTGCCTGCACTTTCGGTGTTTGCGGAAGAAAAGACAGATCTGATATCAATTTCAATACAGGCAGATTTCAAAACGCAAATAAGATTCTAGACACAAATACGCATTCATGGAATAGGTTTTTATTTAATAATACACGCGCTGTTGGATTAGTATCGGACAGATTGACAAAAAAACATTGGTTTGTTTATTGCACGCTGCCAAGAATCTTTTTCCAAAAAAAAACATCATTATACATTTCACACGCTCCAGGCCGTTTCCCCCTGCGCAAATGTTTTCATTTCAGGGAGGACTAATTGTGCATACTGGGGCTGTATTTTCTGCTGGGATTTACATGCAATGACGGGCATCAGACATTGCTATGGTAATGTTGATCAATTAATATAAACCCTGGGTTTTGTTTTCTGGATTTTGTAAGGATGGCACGATGTTACAATTTAAAGCTAGATTGCAAAAGAATACTGTACTTACCACATGCCCGCTCGGCAGTTTGAACAATCTTTTTTTTAGTTCTTCCTGATCTACAAACACACTGATGCATGCATGGGCTGACTAT
>NC_057710.1:40209655-40230040 GCF_004010195.1 Chiloscyllium plagiosum
CACATTTAGCTCAGCGTCTTGTGCATGGAGTCCATGCGCACGTCCAAGATAAGTTCAACTTTGAAGATTATCAGGAAGTCTATGATAATTTTACAAGAAGACAGTGCAGTATTGGTATACTGTAGTCCAATAGCTTTATCCAGGCATGTGGAAGCTTTTATCCTTAAACAAAGCTATATCCAAAGAAACCAAACCAATCAGACCAGCAATCTGAAGGGTGACCCCACAGAGAATGACAATACTTTCCCTGTGATTCTTATTGTTTTATACCAACTCAGCTATTAGAAATATGCTGTATTGTGATAAAAGTTCAGACAGTTGACAGTGGTGTTTTCATCACTTGTCACAATCCCGACATGCTGTGTAAGTGATTTAATTAACAAATGTTGATTTTTAAACAAGTTAGTAATTTTTAAAGTGCTTTTGACTGTAGTTTAGAAATCAAAAGGCTACATCAGCTTAATTATTATTTGTATTATTATTTTTGGTATTTATTGTGAACTCTATATTTAAATGGTGATTTTTCTCTTATTTATCAAATGCGATTAACATATTTAAAATGAAAGGTGCAGTGCTCAGATGGTCATTAGTGATTGCATTGTCTTTTTATTTTATAAATAATTCCTTTATCCCTGATTTTCTTTTGTATTTTGCTCGAAAAAGAACACAAAATACTACTGAGAATCAATTGTATATGCATTGATATACATCCAACATAAATCAAATTTTGGATCCTATAAAATTCTTAGACAGATTTGAGAATTTAGCATTTCAAAATTATATTAATTGGCGTTCTGTTATATTTTCTCTGCACAAACTATGTGAGCCAAGATTCAAACATGTTTTCATTACTTTTGGATTTTAGCGCCTTTATGCACTGCATCTTTTATTCTTAATTTTCAATGCCAAAGAATTATCCCACTATAAGCACTGAAAGATATCCCTTCAGTCTTATTAGTAATAACATGGACAAGCAATGAATTTATATGGAACAATATAGCATGTACTGATGGGAATATGAATACACAACACAAAATACTTTAACAATCTTTCCACCGTTGTTTAGCCCTGTGTCCAAATG
The DNA here is from genome assembly GCF_004010195.1 of Chiloscyllium plagiosum. NCBI lineage: Eukaryota > Metazoa > Chordata > Chondrichthyes > Orectolobiformes > Hemiscylliidae > Chiloscyllium > Chiloscyllium plagiosum. The sequence goes on from NC_057710.1 coordinate 40,210,737, forward strand.
GCTTTAGATAGCTTCTTTCGATTGTGAAGAAGTCTTTAGCATTAGTGACAAGAGACAGAAAAAAAAACCCTGAACTCGCTGCTTCCAGGTATGAACTATGTGTAAAATCTTTCTATTTCTAGTGAGAACCAAAGAGGCTACCTCACTGAATTTTTCCATTTGTAATTTTAATCGCGTCGATGATACCAAAGATACCAAAGATTTCTTTCTCTGCACGGTCTGTGTTTTGCTCCTGCTCATGTATAGAGTGTCTCTTAAATACAGCTGCAACTCAGATACCCCAAAGATGTAAATGGTGGTTTGCACTCATTCTAAATGTGTATTGTTTTCTGTGCTGAAAAGGATAATTTCATTATTAGAATCCAACATCAAGAGACCAACTGTACCATGTTCAGTGTCTTGGTGAACAGTAATTCTTGTATGAGTGGTCAATTCTTTTAAAAAAAAAACGCTAATGTCACCAGCACTCCATTGTATTTGTTTATTATACACATAGATAAATAGGTTTGATCAACTTTGATGTAAAACAATACATACATCACTCTATGGAAATGTTGTTTCACAGTACTTTTGAAACTAAATTTGGCTAAAACTTTAAAAAAAATCAAGGATGCACATAAAAGTAATTCTTCACTCAAACCTGAAGTCTGCAATTATTCTCATACAGTAGCAAAGTGAGTTGGTAAATGTGGTGGGTTCAGCGGCTGTGATGTCACTCAGATTCCCTTTGTTCCTTTAGCACTGCCTTGTGTCCTGCCTCTGTTCAACCATATGTCCTTTTAAATATTTATAATTAAAATATAATTACAAATTTCAATGGGAAAAAAAATCTGAAACAATTATTAAAAATTCCTGCAAACTTAAAGCCAATATCATTGAATAGATCAGATCTTCCACCAGTTCCTTATGGTCCAATAGAGGAACTTTCAGTTAATTGCGTCACTTGTGCATTGCTTGTGTAGTTTTAATTAATACTCTTTTTCTTTTACTTTGCATCGAAAACATGACTTTAATTCAGATTTATTTCATGACAAACTACACAATTTATTTTTAGTTAATTAAAATTCCTTTTGCTCGACATGTATAAAATGTATTCATTAGATAATCTTTACTTTTGCAGCATTGGAAGGGGGGAGAAAAATATTATCCTATGTAATGCTACCAAAAGCATGTTATTTTTAACAATATTTGGACGAGAAGGCACCTTCCTATTCTTGAAAGATGGATTTGCATTCAGTTAAATTTATATGTACTAAGGTGTCGAACTAAACCAGTGCCTAAGATGATTTGATGCTTTAGGTCTTTGCTCACTGCAATATGCCCACATCATCTTAACTTTATGGATGCACAGAAAATAAAGCAAATACACATCCTGAATCAGTCACCACCATTACCAAAATACCTGTATTCAAATGAAAAACTAAAATCTGGATGCACGCTTTAGTTGCAAAGTGTGATATACCACGGGACGAGTGCCTTGCTTGAACCAAAGCGGTGTTTCTTTCCAGTTTCTAGACCTCTGTGCATTTTTTTATTCCTGTGAATACCTCAGCTTTGAAAAGGCCACCAGTTTTTTTTATAGCGGTGAGCCATTATACTGTGGTGCTTTGCAATGCAACCATGCAAAGAACTAAACAAAGATACCAAAGTTTTCTCTCTATCTCAACCTCTATCTTCTCTTTCTCTTTAAGATACCAAAGCTTAAAAAACCTGACTGAGTAGGTTGGCAGCACAGACCGTGCATTCCTTACCGAATTTTCTCAGATATACCTCATAGATAATAGTGTCTAGGGTGATGTTATTATAGCATATGTAATAAATTATTCACTCGTTTTTTGGTAACTGTGACTATGATATTAAAAAAAAGCTTTATACGTTTTAAGTTGTGATTTTTGTAATAGGTGACAGGTGCGCTTATGGAAGGATTGTAAATGTTTCATGGAATTTGGGGAAGTTGCAGAACGAGCCCAAAGTTTACAGTTTTCATATTCTAAAAAAACAATCCGTTGGGTTTTTTTCCTTTGTGTGTGTATGTGTTTAAAATGCGTTTATTTCCACATTGTCCTACATAGACTTATTGACTAATTGTTATGTGTTAAAAGTGTAGTGTTAAAATTAGCAACTGCCAGTGCTATAATTTTATGCATGAGGCTTGATAAATTTAGCAAAGTTGATGCATTGTGATTATCGAGAGTAATATTTTTTAATTTAAGAAAATAGATTTTTTTCTTTTTAAAATAGATTTTATTTATGCATGAGAGCCTGTTATTTGTTAGACATTGTGGAACAGTTGTGTATATATTGGACTGTGAAAGCAAACGCAGTTGAATGGAATACACTGGAAAAGTTGGCGCACAGCAATTGGGAGGGGTTGATGTGTCAATTAAAAATAAATGTCAAAATAAGACTTAAGATAAATAAAAAAACAAATCTGCACAAAATCAATAGGGTCCTTCAAATCATACTACGGCCACTTACAATGGCTGTCCACAGTTGGACATTATCATAGTCAGAGAAAGCTTTTTCAAGATCAAGATAATACCCAAACAGAATTAATTCAGTTATAAAATAGAATTTCTTATATGGATGTTTATAGCGGGAGCTCTTGGTCGATTTGATTGAGAGAGGTAATTTTCTTTCGTTATTTATTTGCCAAAGATGAGGATGGGGTACATAAGTTTGGAGCAGAGGAGAGGCAGTCAACAGATGTTTCTTCATTTGTATTTTTTTCTCTTCCAGACTTCTATTAGTATTCTTCCATAGGACAAAAGAATGATTCAATGTATAAAAAATAGATTTCTGATGTTTTTCAAATTTAATTTGCAACAAAGCTGCAGTTTCAAATCTAACAATGCTTTTAAACCAAAAGGTTTGGTTGGTTTCCTTATAATTTTAAAGGTGTATGAAAATAAGAGGAGATGTGAGTTGATGCAAAGGTTGTTTGTGTACTAATCAATACTGAGTGAAAGTGGGTTAATTATTATTGACTAACATATGCCAGGATTAGTTTTTCGCATTTTGCTTAAATCCAATTCTACACGGCTTCAGTTTGCAATCTGTGACAGTAGCTGAGGACACTGTGTTCCACTGCTCTAACATTTACAAGAATGACTGATTCAATATATTCAAAGCTTGCTGTGATGGCTATTTTTCAAGCTCTATGGTAAAACACAATAGGGTCAATTTTAATTTCACCTTCCTGTAGGGAAGTTAATGGCATTCAGTGCAATGCCAATTTTACATAAAACTCTATTTACTAATCATTGCAGATAATGAAGAATAATACAGGGCTAGGTATAAAAAGACAGTCCACTCAATCCCATGCATTTCCCACCTGAGGGAGTGGTTAAAAATTATATGCCACCCTATCCCTACTAAGTACAGGTTTCTGTGCCATGAACATTAGTAAGTTCACTATTGTATTTTTTTGTACTTTCTTGTCAGTTTATAGTCACATTATTTCCTTAACTATTTTCCAACGTTCCTTCCTTCCATTAAAGATACTGACTCAGGCTGTGGCACTATTGTCCTCCAGGATGTCCAAATGCCATACTTCATGAATAAGTCTAGATAATTTATCTGACCAGGAAAAGAGTATCTTCTGGTACTAAACATAAATTTGTGATGATTACTTCCTACTGGTGTGTCACTAAACTTTGCACTTTTACATCAGCCTTCATACCTTTCCTTTGTCACAGTTTTTCACGTTTTTGGATCATGTTTTCTTCTTCAGGTTCAGACTTTTGTTGAGACATGTCAGCTACAAGAAACAAAATCAGGGAACAGGTTCAGTGGAGTTAGTATCATACTACCCAGAATTTTGTTTCTCGATAATCACAGCTCTGTGAGATAGGGAGTATGATCATTTTGAAACACTGGGTCTTTTCTATATGATCAATGAAATGAAATGAACTAAAACCTTCTTTAATGATTGTACAAGTGCCATTTTCAAACCAAATACAAAATTAAAATAAATTGTTAAATCTATAAAGTGACTAGATCACTTGTGAATTACAGTTGTTATGTTGGTGAGTGCCATCCATACTTGAAAGCCAAATAATCATATTAAAGCCTGGCTTCCTCGCTTGGCTCAGCCAAATAAAACACAATAATATTTTCTAAATTGAGAATTATGCATTAGCCTGGTGGATCAATCTAGCATGAAAACATACCAGCCTAGAAGAGCTCAACTTAATCTTTGTGCTAAATTTACTGATGGCAGTTCAGAGTGCCAAAATGAGCACCATAACAGCCACTTCTTCACTTTTAGCTAGTAACCCTCCTGGAAAGCAAAAATGTATGTGGATGAGGATATAGGCAGAATCAAGCTTAGCAATAATGCACCCCATGGTCTTGTAATATACTCGGACCAATTGCTAATTTTCTTAAATGTATGATACAGTGGAGAGTCAAAGACTGCTGAAATCTTTTGCAGAAGGGAACCTTCAGGAGTAGAGAGGAAATAATGAGGAAAGGTTGGGTGTGCATTTTGGCTGACTGCCATGTTCAGGGGTTTCCTTCCACCTTGAGCTATCCGTGCTGCTTATCATTTGTAGCAAAATCATAAAAGTGTGAAAGAAATGTTTATCACTTCAAATAGTGAATAAAGGTAATCATCCTGCCAATTATTCTGATTTTCTTGAAGCTACTTATTTTCTCTTAAAACAGAAATTTTCATAAACACTGTAATCCAAAACAGGTGACAGGTTCAATCAAAGCAAAAGGAGGAACAGTTAGTTGAGTCTAATAAACAACGTTTTCAAATAAGTTTAGATATGGGTTGGACATACAATTGAAAAATAACAAAGTACTTTGAAATGTAAAGAAATTAATTTGACATATAGTTGGTGTTATTTAATATGTATAAATGCAAAGTGATAAGACTGATGAAGGATATCAAGGCAGAGGATTTTGAACAAAATATTACTATTCTGCACATTGCAGTATAGGATTCTGGGCCTACTTGCAGTTTGCTATCTTAAAAAATGTTGGTGTAGTTTGTGGCAACAGTAAAGGAAGGAAACAAAGCTTTAGGTTAGTTAACAAAAGGGATAGACCAGTAAGTCCATGAAGTAATGACATGTGTATAAAACATATGACAAACTACATCTGAAGTTTGTACCATTGCAAAAATTGTTTTACATTGGAGAGAATGTAGTGAAGGAGAATTGATGCCTTATATTAGACATTTTTTTAAAAACCCAAAGTAAAACTCAACAGAAGTGGCAGCATCTATGAAGGAAGAAACAGAGTTAACATTGAGAGTCAACAATGGTCTTTCTCTGGAACTGTCCAGGAAAAGCATCATATTGGACATGAAATGTTAACTTTATTTCCCTCTCTCCATAGATGTTCCCAGACCTGCAGGGTTTCACCAGCATTTTCAGCTCTTATTTCAGACCTCCAACTTCCACAGTATTTTCCCTTTACCTTAAGCTAGGTAGCCTGAGTCAAAACTCAAGGATGTTGACACCATCCCAGACAAAGCAGCCCACTTGATTGGCACCACCATCCACAAGCATCCATTCTTTCCATCACCAATGCTCAGCAGCAGCAGTGTGTACTATCTAAGATGCACTGCAGAAATTCACCAAAGGTCCTTGGACAGTGCTTTCCAAATGTACGACCACTTCCATCTAGAAGGTCAAGAGCATCACATACATGGGAACACCACCACCACCAGCAAGCTCCCTCCAAGCCACTCACCATCCTGATTTGGAAAAATATCACCATTCTTTCACTGTTGCTGGGTAAAAATCTTGGAATTTCCTCCCTAAAGACATTGTGGGTCGACCTAAAGCAAATGGACTGCACTAGTTTAAGAAGGCAGCTTACCACTACCTTCTCAAGGGTAACTAAGTACAAGCAATAAATGCTGTCCAGCCAGATACACTTACATCCCATGAGTGAATAAATAAAAACTTGAGTCACGAGGACTTGCAGCATAGATTCAAGACCTCAACAAGGTGTTAGGGCGGCATGGTAGCACAGTGGTTAGCACTGCTGCCTCACAACACCAGAGACCTAGGTTAAATTCCTACCTCAGGCAACTGTCTGTGTGGAGTTTGCACATTCTCCCCGTGTCTGCGTGGGTTTCCTCCCACAGTCCAAAACAAAATGCAGGTTAGGTGAATTGGCTATGCTAAAATTGCCCCTAGTGTTAGGTGTAGGGGAATGGGTCTGGGTGAGTTGCTCTTCGGAAGGTCGATGTGAACTTGTTGGGCCGAAGGGCCTGTTTCCACACTGCAAGTAATCTAACTATGGAGCATGGCATGACTATAGGTTACATTAGCAGATGATTGCTTCATTCATTCATACAGTCTTCTTAGTATTTTTAGCAGAGGTGTTAACATATTTATTTTAAACAAATTAACACATTCACTAAAATAGTGAACAAGAAAATGCAGGGAGGGGCGCATGTTAAATCTTTATTCATTAATATCACTAACAATGCTGTCTCAGTTAAATGTTCATAATATGTTTAAGATAAGCATTACAGCAAAGATGATTATGAACTAATTCTGACTTCACTACCTCATGTAGATGGCAGTGAATTTGTGGAACATACTATCGAGGAACAATGGAGGATGAAAACATTGTAAATTGAAGATGAACTCGTTTTACCTGACAGGGAAGCATTAGTTTTGATTCTGGTTTGATGGACCAAAATGAGCCGTAGTTTAGTCAGTGGTGTTCTTCAGACTCAGCTAACATCTCCTCCTTTTGTTTTACTTCATCCTCTGTAAAAGTCCCGGCTTTAGATATTCTGTGTAATGAAAGCATCCCTGCAAATTTCAATATTCCTATGATTCCTCATATGTGCCGTAATACAACTGACAGATTTTGATGTGAGTAGTACAGGCATATGATACAGAGGAAGATACTAAATTCATTTGAACAGAACTTTTTAACATGCCAAAAACTGATTTAAGTTATGATATGTAAAGACACTGACAAATGGAAATCTGGAATGATAACTGAAAAGAAAGCTGAAAATGGTGAATCTTTAGAACTGAAGAGATATTCAATCTTTCTGCTTCAAATGCTGATCAAACTGTTGTGTATTTGGCATATTTTCTGTATTTATTGAAGTCATTTAAGGTTCATTGAACAGCCGCTTATTCTTGGCGGGTCATATAACACTGTAATCCTAAGCAAGAAATATACAGAGGAATAATATACCACAATTACAGAGGAATTCTGAAAACTGCATTTTCTAGCTCCACAATAGTACCAAGTACCTTCAGACCAACCTCATAAGAATTGATATTTTCTATCTAACTTTTAAATAAAACAGCCCCTATTGTTTGAAAGACAATAAGTGCAAAAACACAACAGAAATACTCAAAAGAAAAGAACCAAAAGCACATATAAAGTGTTACTCATAGAGAAAATTCTGGAAATATTTGGAATGTTTGGAAATATTCATTTGGAACCTCCAGAGTGATGAGGATTGGAATTTTGTTTATTAATTAACACTTAAAGAAATTTGTGCAAATTCTGAACTCTGAACAAGTGTGACATACATCAGCATCTGATAGGTTGGTCAAAGAGGTGCTGGAAATGGGAAGAGAAGCAAGGCACTTCTTTGGAGTAAATATTTAAACTTGAGAGGCAAGAACAACAGGAAATTTTGATGGATGTCTAACTAATATCACAAGGGACAGTACATGAGAAAGGTTAAAATATTGGAAAGACTGTTCTAAAGGACTATCCAGACTCATTTTGTGCATGTAGTTATGTTAATTACCATACCTGGCCTTTGCCTTTTGTCTAATCTTTAGTTTCCTTTTTGTTCTGATCACACTGTAGAGGAGTTCCCTTATTTTCTCATTTCCAATTCGGCTCACCTAAAATAATTTATCATTTTATAAATGCTGCAAAGACTTGCTTTGTACTCAAAATGTTTCCGTAAAATAAGTACAAATGATACAACAGGAATTATTTACATTGTTTGCATAATCTTTCAATATAAATTCATAAATTAGCTTATTTGAAAAGTTTTGGAAAACTGGACATAACAATCTTGTGAAAACACGCACAGCCATAGGTCATTGTATATATTAGACTTGATCTCTGACTCCATTGACTATATAAGTGCTTGGAAGATGCACTAATTTAGTTCTAAACTTTAACGTGTTTAAATTTTGAGTGGCATTATATCTAAAAATCAGTACAATGTTAGGAATGGCAGGTTATGTTGAAAAGGTAATTAAAACATGGCTTGTCAAACCTTTTGGGACTTCCTGTAAGTTCAGTAGTGACGTCAAAAACTACGTATATTGACACTATTTCGGTTTGATGGCACAATTTCTGCTTCTGTAAATGAATCATGAATTCTTGTTATGTGTCATGATGGCATTTTAGTTTATTATATTCCCAGGATCTAATCCAATTCTCTTCAAACTCATTAGTGTTGTTATTTGATATTATGAAATATCGAAAATCTTCTCAAATATATTAAAATACAATTTAATATTTAATTGATCCAGAAATAGTTTTTGAAATTCTTTGAGGTGCTAATGTTTAGATGGAGACTGTTATGGTGCTTTTTTAAAAATCAAATATTGTCCCCTACTGAGTAACTTTTTAACGGATGTGTTTATGAAAACACAATTAAAAAGTGCAACAACAGTTTCTCAGCAAGTCATTTAAAATCAAAATGAGAACCTTCAGCTTTAGATTTACCATTTAGTCACTTCTCTGGTTCAAACTATTATATTTCCTCATAAAGGTTTCTTGCAATCTAAAATTAGGAGCAACTCCTACATATAATTCAACAATAGAATAAGTTCTATGATATCAGCTATATTTTCAAAAAGACCCTAAATATAACTTTTAGAACTCATAGCCAGGACAAGCTAACCATACATGGATATGGATGTCCAGATTATGAGGCCAAGTACTCGCTAAGCATTCTGTCAAATAATTATAATGCTCCCCAGTTAGTCAAAATGTACAAAATAATTTTCAAAATGATTTACTATTTTAATGATAAAAATAATATAATTATGCCTTGATTCAGTCTTTCAGTGACAAATTTTAAAATGCATCCATTAACTAGTTGCATATGAAAGTTGCTCCTTTGTTAGCAAGTTAGAATTGAATTGAATTTATTGTCACGTATACTGAGACACAGTGAAAAGCTTTGTCTTGCGAGCAATGCAGGCAGATCACATCGGTAAATAGCATAGATAAGTAAATAATCGGTAAACAGTGGCAAAAACAAAAACACAGGTTAAGGCGAATGTTAAGCGTTGTGGGTCCATTCAATATTCTAACAACAATAGGGTAGAAACTGTTTCGAAACCAGCTGGTGCATGTGTTCAAGCTTCTGTACCTTCTCCCCAATGGTAGAGGTTGTAGAAAAACATTGCCAGGGTGGGATGGATCTTTGAGAATGCTGGTGGCCTTTTCTTGACAACGGGCCTGTTAGGTGGATTCTATAGATGGGCAGTTGGCCTTTGTGATTGTCCGGGTCAAGTTCACTACTCTCTGAAACTGTCTCTGATCTTGAATGGTATAGTTGCCACACCAGGTAGTGATACATCCAGACAGAATGCTCTTGATGGCACACCTGTAAAAGTTGGCAAGGGTATTCACCATCATGTCAAATTTCCTCAGCTGCCTGAGGAAGAAGAGACATTGGTGGGCCTTTGTAACCAGTGCGTCCACATGAAGAGTCCAAGAAAGCTTGTTGTGGCTGACCACTCCCAGGAGCTTGACACTCTCCACTCATTCCACTTCTGTGCTGTTAATGTGTTGGGGGGCATGAGTAACATCCCGCCAAAAGTCAATAATGAGTTCCTTAGTTTTGCTGGCATTGAGAGCTAGGTTGTTCTCATTTTACCAGGTCTTCCAGCTCCTGTCTGTAGTCTGTTTTGTCGCCATCTGAGATTCAACCGACTATGGTGGTGTCATCAGCAAACTTGTAAATGGCATTTGGTGTCATCAGCAAACTTGTCTGGTATTTGGCAATGTAGACATGGGTGTACAGTAGGGAGCTGAGTACGCACCCCTGGGGGGGCGGGCTGCAGTGTTGAGTGTTAGTGAGGATGACATATTGTCCCCAATCTTCACTGATTGTGGCCTGTGGGTCAGGAAACTGAGGATCCAGTTGCAGAGAGTGGGGCTTAGTCTGAGGTCACTAAGTTTAGTAATCAGTCTCAAGGGCATAATAGGCATAATAGTGCTGAAGGCTGAACTGTAGCCAATGAATGGTATTCTTATTAACTGTTCTTCGTGTCAAGATGTTCTAGGGAGGAGTGAAGTGCAAGTGATATGGCATCCGACGTGGATCTGTTGGTCCGACCGGCAAAGTGGAGTGGGTCAACAGTAGTTGGGGGGGGAAACTGGAGTTGATTAGTGCCACGACCAGCACTTTCAGAGCTCTTCATGACCACCGAAGTTAAGACCACTGGGTAGTAGTCATTGAGACATGCTGCATGAGCCTTTTTAGGCACAGGGATGATGTTTGCCCTCTTGAAACAGGCAGGGACAGTGGCCTGCTCAGGGAGAGGTTGAAGATGTCTGAGAAGACCTCTGCCAATTGATCTGCACATGCTCGGAGTGCACAGCCTGGTACTCTGTCTGGTATTCTGCTCAGTTTCAAAAATAGACAAATTATTGATTTCAAATTGTCATCACTGTATTAAATGTTAAGCTCATGCTATATGTTTTATAATTTTGTGCCCATTTATCTGTAAGCATTGCTTTCACAATTTACACTCAGATTCAAATTTTAAGTTGAGATAGTAAAGACACACATGTAATATTATCTGGTGATGAGTTAAGTTTTGGTGGTCTGATCGTACATTTCCAAAGTGTTCCAATGTTTCTGGACAAGAGCGACCCTTTTCACATTCTTCTGACACTGGACCATAGCGTTACTGCATTAGAACATAGAACGTAGAACATAGAGCAATATAGCGCAGAACAAGCCCTTCAACCCTCGATGTTGCGCTGACCTGTGAACAAGCCCATTCCCCTACACTATCCCATCATCATCCATACGCTTATCCAAGGACTGTTTAAATGCCCCTAATGTGCCTGTTAAATACATTAGCAGGTGGGGCATTCCACACCCTTACCACTCTTCTGAATAAAGAACCTGCCTCTGACATCTGTTAAATCTATCACCCCTCAATTTGCAGCTATGCCCCCTCATACAAGCCAAAGTCACCATCCTAGGAAAAAGACTCTCACTGTCCACCCTAACTAATCCTCTGATCATCTTGTACGTCTCTACCAAATCCCCTCTTAGCCTTCTTCTCTCAATGAGAACAACCCAAGTCTCTCAGGCTTTTGTCATAAGATCTACACTCCAGACTAGGCAACATTCTGGTAAATCTCCTCTGCACCTTTTCCAATTCTTCCATATCCTTCCTGTAATGGGGTGACCAGAACTGTACACAATATTCCAAGTGAGGCCACACTAGCATTTTGTACAGTTGTAGCATGACATCACAGCTCTGGAACTCAATCCCTCTACCAATAAAACCTAACACACCGTATGCCTTCTTAACAGGACTATCAACCTGGGGTGGCAACATTCAGGGATCGATGTACATGGACACCAAGATCCCTCTGCACATCCACACTACCAAGAATCTTTCCATTGACCCAGTACTCTGCCTTCCTGTTATTCTTCCCAAAGTGAATCACCTCACATTTTGCTGCATTGAACTCCATTTGCCACCCACCTCTCAGCCTAATTCTGCAGTTTATCCAAGTCCCCCTGCAACATTCTTCCACACTGTCCACCATTCCACTGACTTTAGTGTCATCTGCAAACTTACTAACCCATCCACCTATGCCTGCATCTAAGTCCTTTATAAAAATGACAAACAGCAGTAGTCCCAAAACAGATCCTTGTGGCACACCACTAGTAACCGGACTCCAGGCTGAATATTTTCCATCAAAGCACCACTTGCTGTCTTCTTACAGAAAGCCAGTTTCGAATCTAAACCGCTAAATCACCTTCAATTCCATGTCTCTGCATTTTCTGCAAAAGCCAACCATGTGGAACCTTATCAAAGGCTTTACTGAAGTCCATGTACACACCACGTCAACTGCCCTACCCTCATCCACATGCTTGGTGACCTTTTCAAAAAAACTCAGTGAGGTTTGTGAGACATGACCTGCCCTTGACGAAACCATGTTGACTATCTCCAATCAAATTGTTGCCTGCTAGATGATTATAAATCCGATCTCTTATAATCCTTTCCAAAACAGATGTAAGGCTCACTGGTCCATAATTACCTGGGTCATGTCTATTGCTCTTCTTGGACAAGGGGACAACATTTGCAATTTTCCAGTCCTCTGGTACTAAACCTGTAGACAATGACGACTCAAAAGTCAAGGCCAATGGCTCTTCCATCTCCACCCTAGCTTCCCAGAGAATCCTCGGATAGGTCCCATCTAGCCCAGGGGACTTATTTACTTTCACACCTTCTAGAATTGATAACATATCCTCCTTATTAACCTCAATCCTTTCTAGTCTAATAGCCCGTATCTCAGTCTTCTCCTCTCTGATATTCTCTTTTTCCTGAGTAAAAACAGATGAGAAATATTCGTTAGCACCTCTCCAATCCCCATGGGGTTCACACACAACTTTCCACTTCTGGCTTAGGTGTAGCTTATTTTTAGTATGTACCTATGTACCAGTTAATCCTTATGAAGAGTTAATATCCATGTCTGCATTGTTTAAATGATGCTAAATTGGGGAGAAATTGTATAGTTTTATAAAATAAATGTCAGCAAAGCCTTTGAAATAGGATAAGAAAGGTAAGGGTTGACTATTTTGAGGGAGCACCCAGTCATCATAAACTCTGAAAATGCATTTCCTCATATTTCATTGTTATAAACACAAATATATCTCTGTGAATTCAGAAACATGCACATTGTAATTCTTTTGCATTTGCAATTTAACATCTTATGGAATCTTAGAATCCCAATTTTGTGGAAAGGGGCCATTTGTCCCATCAAGTTTTCACCAAAACTTTGAACAGCATCCCACCCAGACCCAGACTCAGACTCTCACCCTAATGAATAAAGTGAAATATGTCACGCAATCATCCCAGTTACACAACCAAATTTAAATCAGGAAACAAACATTGAAATTTTGTTAACATGGGCATCAGGAGCTTCATGGTGTCTTGGAAGAATTGTGTTTAACACTAGTTCTGTACAGACTAGAGATTAAATTTGTGATGTTTTTGAGCTGAATGATTCAATACATATCGGGTTTTAGCCTTACCAATTTCACAAGATGTGCTCCATGTATAGAGTTATGCCTATTATGTCAATTGATTTCACTAGCTCCTTGTTAATGGGCTTTAACTAAATGTTTGACTTGTTGGTTTTCAGAAGTCAAAATAACAGACTGAACTTCTGATATCAGCTGGGCTATAAGAAAAGTGATATTGACATGCTTGGCAAAGTTGAAAGATCCACCAAATGTATTTTTAAGACATAACAACATAAAGATTGCTAGGTTTCCCTATATAACCAAGACTTCTTAGAACTTTAAATAACTTTCCTGACCTCCAATAATTAATAAATCTGAATCAAATAATTGTAAACTTTCAAAGTTGCCTTTTATACTCAATATTAGAGTGGTTCTGAAAAAGCACAGCAAGTCAGGCAGCATTTGAGAAGCAGGAAAATTGCCATTTCGGGCAAAAGCCCTTCATCAGAAAAGTCCTTCTTGATGAAGAGCTTTTGCCCAAAACGTTGATTATCCTGCTCCTTGGATGCTTTCAGACCGGCTGTGCTTTTCCAGCACCACTCTAATCTTGACTCTAATCTCCAGCATCTGCAGTACCCACCTCCGCCCAGTTGATTTCATACTCAATATGGTGACTTCACCAATAATATACTAGTTACACTAACTAAAAGTGAGCTGACATGATCATTGTTTAAGTCCAGTTGTAAAAATACAAAAAAATACAAATAAAGCAAGAATAAGTCCCCTTTTAAATACTAGAAAACAGTACAGATGTAGTAACTAGTTTGTTTTTTGGAAATTTTAAATAAATATTGAGAAATGTTTCTAAGGTATTATTAGTGCAATCAATGTAGCACAATCTTTTAGACTGGCAAAACATTGGATGAAATTATTTATATGAAAGATAAAGTCCATAAATTATGCATAATTTCATAAAAGTAAGTCTTCATTATTTGGTAATAATCATGTAAACTTTCTGAGAATGATTTACTCTGACAGGATCAGTAAAATGACTAAGGTATATTGCTTTTATCTGTTAATTATGGATAATATTTGTTCAGTTTCAAACTCAGTTTTTTATTATCAAGGTTGCATTATTCTTGTTGGATTTGATTACCTCACAGTAACACAAGACAGGGATGCACATAATGTGCACTTTGTTAAAACTTGAATTAAAAGGTAAAAGATTTATAGACTAAATCATTTCAAGAGTTTAAATTGTACTCATTGCATTGCAAAATATACAACACTATATAACTGATGCCAAACTGAAGTTTAATGATTTAATTCAAAATTCGTTATAATTTCAGTATAACTTTTTCAGCTGAATGTGACATGGAGTCAGTGATGTAATTCCATTCTGCAAGCTCCCAATACTTCAACACACTTACTAAAACAAACTCAATTCCTCAAATATGTCTGTGTGCCACAACCTGAAAAATCAAAGAAGAGTTCAATTTGAAAAATTAATTAAGTTGAGCTCTTCAATTGTGCTTAATAGCCTCTAGTTGGTACAATTGTTGCAAGATGCCCATTCAATTGCTGTTTTTACAAGTGAATCAAAATATGTCTCATCACTACCATTTCTTTTTGTAGCCTAACCCTAACCTTAAATCATTTTCCTTTCAATTATTTTGCTGATGGCATGACAAAAATGTTCTTTTAATTTCTTGAAATATACAGCAGTGAATGCCACATTGAAATATTTAGTCCAATATTTCCTGCCTTTCTCTCACCTGTTACCTTTTCATGGAACCTTAAAGTGAGAATTCCCGTGTCACTAATAATTCTACAGACAAAGTAGAAAAACTACTGAACACAAGATGTGACGTCTCATCCAACTATGCAGTTTATTAGAACATAGAAAAGAAAAGCCTGGAAAGAGTAATTTTAATCCAAGTTACTTAAGTGAATATAAAACAAATTAGATTATGTATTCCTTTCCTCATTTGTGACATAATCTTGAATCATTGAACCAGTTTTCCTCTGATGATTGCAGATGATTGCAGAACTTTCAAAACTCTGTCTGTATTCTCCCCAAATTGATTCAATTCACTTATAAGGAAATAATTGTTTGATCTTCAAAGGATGTCAATCCTGAGATGCCCAGAGTGGGAAACAATAGTTCTTCTATGCCTCTCCAGATCAACATCCAAGTCAGTTTAAAGACCAAAATTCTATCTAAGTGAATAGAATCACTCCAGAATGTGTTTTACTCCTTCAATGAACATTTTCAGAACAGATGGTGGGTCTTCATGGCAGAGGTAGATTCCCTAAGTCAATGTTAATTGGTACAAGGTTAAGGATATGTTAATCATTGAAAAAAAATACATCTGCGGCAAATAGTTTTTGTTTTAGATTTCTGCCACAAATTTTAATCAGTGACCAAGATGAACCAATAATATCCGGTAAAGCCAAGTGGTAAAGCAAAAAGTGGAAGCTTTGGGTCTAATTTTGGCCTGATTTGAATTTATTTTTATAAAAAAAACTTCCCTGCTTGCAATAAACATAATAATAAAACAAATACAATTGGACATTAAAATAACAATATTTCCCTGGGATGAAGTCCCTTAGAATCTAGAATATTTTTCAGATACTCTTCATTATGCATTTACTATTACTGTAACATTTTTTAGCATTAGAATTCATTTTTTTTTACTGAATTGGATCATTATTTGTAAAAGAAGAAAACTGCGTGGCTATGGGAAAAAGGCAGGAGACGAACGAGGTGAATTGCTCTGGCAGAGAGACAGTACAAACATGACAACCTCCTACTATGCTCTAACCATTCTAGGATTCTAGCAATATTTTATTTATGTAGAACCAATTCCACCTGCCTCCCTGTGAAATGCATTGACTTTATATCCATAAATTATACACTGCAATGATATTAGCGTTACTCATATTGATAGAAGCAAAATAAGATCATCCTAAGGACGTTCATCTGCTGTAGTTTCAGCTTTCTGAAATTGCAATGTATCTAAAGTCTTTTGTACTTTTGAAAAGTAAATGAAATCTTTTCAACCTTCCTCTTGTTTAATGCTAACAAACCGGCAACTGTCCCATCATTCTGTTGAATTTAAAATGTTACTGCCATTTGGATGCAGCTAAGTGTATTTCTGTTTGTGAACACAAAAGTATCGGGTAGTGGGTAGTCAGTGAACAGCAATATGGTTAATGTCTGTGATAATGTGCTGACTGCTGTGTATCAGCTTGAAACATTTGGGGTTCCATTTCTGAGAAAGTTGAAAGCAAATACTTGCAGCAGGCAGAGCATGCAGGTGCCCAACCTAAACTAATGATTTGGCGATGCCGGTGTTGGACTGAGGTGTACAAAGTTAAAAATCACACAACACCAGGTTATAGTCCAGGTTAGAGCCCTCCACTACCACCTGATGAAGGAGCGACACACTGAAAGCTAGTGTGCTTAAATTTAAACCTGTTGGACTATAACCTGGTGTTGTGTGATTTTTAACCTATACTAATGTATTCAACAAGTGCAGAAGCAATGAGGAATCTGCTGTATGCCCAAGGTGTGTATCATGAGCCCAATATTAAGGTTAATTAGGCTGCTGCCCATTTGCCATACCACTATTTACAATGGGCATTGAAAGAGACCTTACATTAATTTGGAAAACAAAATGGGTGTTTCGGCTATTTTTGTCACTTGGCAGCCCTGGATTTCTTGTACGAGTGTTTTTGTGCTCCCTGTGCCACTTTATTTTCCCCATATCCAAGCATCTTTGGTGGCTGACACTGATAATGTGGTCTTGAAGCTTCTCGACATATTGTGCCAGATGCCTGTTGAGCATGAGTACGTTATACTAATGATTTGATGTAACATTATCTGGTAAAGTTAGACCATTTCATATGTAATGCCAGCATCAACAGGCAGTTTCAGGTCCCATTGTCTGCCCCTCGATTTAACAACTGCTTAAATGAGTTAAAGGGAAGTCATTAAGAATGTTACTGCAGCTGGTGACCCATCACTCAGTTCTAAAGCTGGTAACAGCATGAAACAGCATCAAACAAACAAAATGTCCATATATTATTGTGACAATAGCAACCTCCTCAATGGACATTCTCCATCCATGCTAAGTTTGAGTTGTCCACCATTTAATATTTAAATAAGTTTTAACTGAACTTCCTGGTTGAACCTAGATGTGAATATCATAGTGTAAGGGATCACAAGAAACATTTAAAATGTGTTTTTAAAGACTATGCAAAGGAAAAGGATTTTAATTAAAAATTTGTGCTCAATTCTACTGTGTTCCACCTCTCAGTCTTTGAAAGAAGTGGATAAACAGGAAATTTTGACAGTAATGTTTCTTCCTCCAGTTGCATGATTAGGGTTACAATTTTTTGCGTAAACTCACATTCTCCTTTAGTTATATTAAGACACACAATGCTCATTGTTCGTTAGCTTCTTCTTCTCATGTTTTTATTATTTATTAAGCTTAATGTTTGCGCCTGACGCCGTGCAATATCCGTAGCTGTGTAAAACGCGAGTTACAACCTGCTGTATCAGTGTTACGTGTTTCAACTATTGCATAGTTCAAGCTTTTATTGTTGTTGATGTTGACGTATCCGGGCACTTTAAAAACCTTTGCAAGGTTCCCAGTCCTTTTGAGTTTCAGTTGCTTGTTTGTACACTGTTTTCTTGCTGTTTAAACGTATGCCCTCCATCAGGCGCATAGGTGTTTTGTCTGTATCATGCTGGAATATGTTTTTTTTAAATTAATTTTTAAATTTCCGCTATCATCAAATGGTAGTGCTGTAAATTCTGCAATTAATGTCCAATAAACTGCTTTTATTCATTCCAGACTGAATTTGGAGTAATTTGTTAATCATAATCACCAAGATGTCTGTGAACTATTCCACCAGCAAGCATATTTGTGGGCGGCACGGTGGCACAGTGTTGCCTCGCAGCGCCAGAGACCCGGGTTCAATTCCTGCCTCAGGCGACTGTCTGTGTGGAGTTTGCACATTCTCCCCGTGTCTGCGTGGGTTTCCTCCGGGTGCTCCGGTTTCCTCCCACAGTCCAAAGATGTGCAGGGCCAGGTGAATTGGCCATGCTAAATTGCCCGTAGTGTTAGGTAAGGGGTAAATGTAGGGGTATGGGTGGGTTCGCTTCGGCGGGTCGGTGTGGACTTGTTGGGCCGAAGGGCCTGTTTCCACACTGTAATGTAATCTAATCTCTAATCTAATTTGTATTATCTCCAGATGCCATACAAGCTCTTGTTCATCTTTAAGATTTTTGAATTAACCTTAGGCTGAACTCTACCAAATTTTCAAATCCCTGTAATGTGGTTTTCTCTCTGCTAAGGGCCCTGGGTCAGCATCATGGCTGATAATTTCTATGACTGCAACCAAGTCATGCTGTCTCTGTCTTCTCCACAACAAACAACACAGATATTTCTTCCATTGTCTTCTATTTTCTCAGAGTCTTTAAGTCATAGAGATGTATAGCATAGAAACAGACCCTTCGGTCCAACTCGTCCATGCTGACCAAATATCCTAAACTGATCTAGTCCCATTTGCCAGCACTTGGCACTCCTTCTAAACCCTTTCTAATCATGTACCCATCTAGATGCCTTTTAAATGTTGCAATTGTACCAGCCTCCACCACTTCCCCTGACCATCTCATTCCATACGCATACCATCCTTTGCTTGGAAAAGTTGCCCCTTAGGTCCCTTTTAAATCGTTCCCCTCTCAACCTAAACCTATGCTCTCAAGTCTGGACTCCCCTAACCCTGGGAAAAGACCTTGTCTATTGACCCTATCCATGCTGTTCATGATTTTATGAACATCTATAAGATCACCCCTCAGTCTCCCACGCTCCAGAGGAAAAACAGTCCCAGCCTATTCAGAATCGTCCTAAATCCCAAACCCCCACCAGCACACCCCCATTCCCTCATTGCTGTACCTACACCCCCACTGCCATACGCATTCCCCCATCGCTGTACCTACCCTCCCCACTGCCTTACCCATTCCCCATCGCTGTACGTACACCCCCACTGCCATACACATTCCACCAACACTGCACCTACCCCCACTGCCAAACCCATTCCCCCA
>NC_057710.1:40232452-40234602 GCF_004010195.1 Chiloscyllium plagiosum
ATTCCCCTATCACTGTATCTCCCCCCACCACTGCCATACCCATTCCTCCCTTACTCTATCCTGTGACACACACACACTCCCCTTAGTTGGAATTGCTGAGATGTCTCGACCCCCATGCCATCAAATTGTCTCTTTAAATCTTTTTTCCTTTTCCTCCTCATTTTAAGATGTATCTCCCCCCACCACTGCCATACCCATTCCTCCCTTACTCTATCCTGTGACACACACACACTCCCCTTAGTTGGAATTGCTGAGATGTCTCGACCCCCATGCCATCAAATTGTCTCTTTAAATCTTTTTTCCTTTTCCTCCTCATTTTAAGATCATCCTTACAACCCACCAACAATAAAATCTGACAGTGTAGCAAACACTCAGTAATTCAGGCAGGATCTGTGGAGAAAGAAACAGTGTTAAAATTTCAATTCAATAAATCTTTCAGTTATGCATTTATGGTATTCATTATTTGCAGTATTTTTCTCTGTCATTGCTTAAACCCCACCTTCTGGACGAAGCTTTGCAGACAGCCTCCCAATATTTTCACCTTTGACTCAATGTCAATTAATATTGATTATTCTTCTATGAAACACCATTGGATTAATTTTCTATATCATCGGTTCTATCTAAATGCAAGTTGTTTTTGTCACTGTTACCATTCTCTTACAATCACTGCTGGACAACCTAGAGACTCCATCCATGAACAATATGGCTCATTGTTCATAAGCTGCTTTCAGAGACATTACTCACACAGAAAGCTTTAGGTTTGATAAACATGTTGTTCATAGAATCCTTACAGCGTGGATTATGATTATTTGGCCCATCGGGTCCACACTCACCCTCTGAAAAGCATCCCACTCAGAGGCATCCCTGTAACCCTGCACATCTTCAGACTATGTGAGGAAACACAAGCAGAGATAGGGAGTATGTGCAAACTCCAACCGAGGCTGGAATTGAACCCAGGTCCCTGGCGCTGTGGGGCAGCAGTGCTAATCACTGTGCCACCCCCACAGATGACACTTAGTTTAAATTTCCACCTGCACTCTGGGTCCACAACCATATTGGTTTTGTTAGAATACATCTGACAGCAAATCATTGATCAGCCAGTAGTGTCCCGAACTGAAAACTAAATCAGAAGAACAAAGTCCTGATGTTTTGAAAAATGCCAATGTTCAAAAGGGAGACAAACAAACAGGTAACTATGGCCAATTAGGTGAATATCCGTTATTCTGAAAATGTTACAGTCTCTTCTAAAGTATGTAGTGGCAGAACATTTAGAAATACATAGTATGGTCAAGCAGAATTAGCATGGCTTCATGAAAGGGACATCAGGCCTGACAAATTTATTAGCAATCTTTGAGGGGTAACAAGCAGGTTAGATAAAGGGGAACCTGTAAATGTAATATAGTTGTTTCCTAGAAGTTGATCTATGAGATACCATATGTTACATGACTTGATATGGTAAGAGACCATGGTGTTGGAGGTAATATACTAACATGGATAGCTGATTGGCTAATTAATGGAAGACAGAAGGGTGGGTTAAAGTGGGTATTTCCAAGTTGGCAATCTGCAATGAGTGAAGTTCCACAGAGATCAATGCTGAGGTTACAATTCAAAGTTTGAGTGAAGATTTGTAGCTCGGGTGCTCGTTGTTGTGGTTCTGTTCGCCGAGCTGGAAATTTTTGTTGCAAACGTTTCGTCCCCTGTCTAGGTGACATCCTCAGTGCTTGGAAGCCTCCTGTGAAATGCTTCTGTGGTGTTTCCTCCGGCATTTATAGTGGCCTGTCCCTGCCGCTTGTGGATGAGTGTCATGCTTCTAGGAATTCCCTGGCTGTTCTTTGTTTGGCTTACCCTATAATGGTAGTGTTGTCCCAGTCGAATTCATGTTGCTTGTCGCTGCGTGTGTGGCTACTAAGGATAGCTGGTCGAGGCGTTTCGTGGCTAGTTGATGTTCATGGATGCGGATCCTTTGCTGTCTTCCTGTTTGTCATATATAGTGTTTTGTGCAGTCCTTGCATGGGATTTTGTACACTACATTAGTTTTGCTCATGCTGGGTATCGGGTCCTTCGTTCTGGTGAGTTGTTGTCTGAGGGTGGCTGTTGGTTTGTGTGCTGTTATAAGTCCTAGTGGTTGCAGTAGTCTGGCTGTCAGTTCT
>NC_057710.1:40235165-40247273 GCF_004010195.1 Chiloscyllium plagiosum
TATTGTTTCTCTGGCTAGGATTTTGTTGATAGAGGTGAACAGTGCCGTGACATCAAATGAGACCATAGATTCTTCCTTGTCTATGTGTCCAAGAATTCCTGTGTTGATTGTATAGAGTGTCTGGATCCGCTGATCAGGTGTTTCAGTTTCTGCTGTAGTTCTTTAGCCAGTTTGTGTGATGGTGTCCCTGGTAGTGATACTATGGGTCTGAGTGGGATGTCTGGTTTGTGCACTTTAGGTAGTCCATAGAATCTGGGGGTGTTGTTGCTTTCAGGTTTCATTCTTTGTAGGTCCGATCTGGTTATCTGTCCGTTTTTTTGTAGATTCCTCAGTGTGTTATTTATCCTATTGGTGAGCTGTGGGGTGGGGTCAAAGTCCCTCATTTGGTAGGTGTTGGTATCTGCAAGTAGTTGTTGTGCTTTTTGGGTGTATTCTGCTTTGTCCAGGATGACCGTCATTCTGCCTTTGTCTGCTGGTAGTAGGATTATGTTCTTGTCATTTCTTAGTGATTTTAGTGCTTGTCTCTCCTTGGTGTTGAGGTTATGTGTTTGTCTTTTCCTTGTTATCAGAGGTACGATACTTTGCCTCACTGTTGTGTCTCTTCTGTCAGTCCATTGTTCCTGAGTGTGCATTCTAGTGCTGCTAGGAAGTCTGCTGTCTTGGCGTCCCTGTGGTTGTAGTTGAGTCCCTTGGCCAGTATTGTTCTTTCCGTGTCTGTGAGCTGTCTGTGGGAGAGGTTTTTAACCCAGATGTGTGTTGTGGTGTCCTCTTTGTTGTGTGTTAGTTTGGCCATTTTTTCTTTTAGTGCTGTTTTTTTGCGGTGTGTGGTCCTGTTCTGTCCTATGGTGACAGCCCGTTCTATGGTCTGGGTCCATTCCTGATTAGTGGTTTTTGAAATTAACGACTTTTGGCGCAATTTCTTGTCAGTATTTGTGAAGTCTGTTGTGCGCGTCTGTAATCATTACCTGGATCATCCTGAATCCGTTCTGTCTGGCTGTGTCCCTGGTTTGTGGATTGTTGACTGGCGGTCTGTATCTGACACATGGTGGAAGGATTCGATTCTTTCGGCATTCATGCAGGAACCGGAGTTGTTCGTATGTGGCGCTTAGGCGGTTAGCGCAGGATTCCCATTTCCTGGCTTGTCTTAGCGTCTCTCACCCATAGGTGTTCAAAGTTTGGGTGAAGATTTGTAGCTCGTTGTTGTGGTTCTGTTCGCCGAGCTGGAAATTTTTGTTGCAAACGTTTCGTCCCCTGTCTAGGTGACATCCTCAGTGCTTGGGACCCTCCTGTGAAGCGCTTCTGTGGTGTTTCCTCCGGCATTTATAGTGGCCTGTCCCTGCCGCTTCCGGTCGTCAGTTTCAGCTGTCCGCTGTAGTGGCCGGTATATTGGGTCCAGGTCGATGTGTTTGTTGATGGAGTTTGTGGATGAGTGCCATGCTTCTAGGAATTCAGAGGTTACAATGATTTGCAATATAACAGAGGGGACTATGTTGCAGCAAAGTTTGCAGATAACACAAAGATTGGTGGGAAAGCAAGTGGTGAGGATGACACAAACAATAGGCTAAACAGAAGTATAGATAAATTACTCCACTCACTTCAACACTGACATTCAGTAGCAGCAGTATGCACTATCTATAAGATCACTACAGAATTCCACCAAAGATCCTTCGACAATATCATCCAAACTCACAACCATTTCCATCTAGAAAGACATAGGCAACAGATAAATGGGAACACAATAACCTGCAAGTTCTACTCTAAGCCTCTCACAATCCTGACTTGGAAATTTTCACTGTTTGGGTTGAATTCCTGCAAATCCTTCCCTAAGGGCATTGTGGGTCTACCTACAGCACTTGGACTGCAGCGGTTCTGGAAGGCAGCCTACCACCTTCTCAAGGACATACATGGTCAGACATAAAATGCTGGCCAGCCAACGATTCTCACATTCCACATGTCAATTAAAAGAGATTGAGTGAGTGGGCAGAAACCTGGCTGATGGAAAAATAATGTGGGAAAATGAAAGGTTATGCACTTTGGCAGGAAGAATAGAGAAGGTGAATATTATTTAAGTAGAGAAATAAGACAGAAAGTTTCAACATTGGCCTGGTACATGAATCATTAATAGCTAGTATCCATATTCAGCATGTATTAGGGATACCAAATGGAATGTTGGCTTTTATTTCACTGGGAATGAAAAAGGGTCACTGGACCCAAATCGTTAACTCCGATTTCTCTCCACAGATATTACCAAACCTGCTGTCCTTTTCCAGCAATTTCTATTTTTCTTTTTGTTTCTGATTTCTAACACTGATCCACAGTTCTTTTGGTTTTTTACTACAAACATTCACCTCCTCTACTATCAGTGCACATTGGCAACAGAGTGTACGAGATGTAATGCAATTATTCAGCAAGACTTGTTTCACCGTACCTTGCAGTCTTAACAACCTCCACCAAGAGCAACAGACAGATGGGAACAGTGACACCTACAAGTTCCCTTCCATGTTACTTAGTATCCTGCCTCATCCTATGTTGTCTGCCTTCATTGTCATTTGGTCAAAAGTCATCACATGGATTACAACAGTTCAAGAAAGAAGCTCATCACCATCTTTCAAGCAAAGTATGGATGGAACAATAAACAGTGACCTTTGTTGCAACACCCACATCAAATAATGAATAAATAAAAATCTGCTTGTGTAAACAGTTAAATATACCTATCGATAAATGAGCAAAGAATAAGTTACAGTGACTGTATGCCACATTTGACTGAACATTGTAGTTTGTAATAACGATTATTGTCCTTTAAAAAAATGACCTTTGTACTTCCTTTTGCAGCCACATGATGGAGTTATTATGCCCTTTACATTGCATCTATTCAGAATTGTAAGGAAGCAGGCAAGCATGTGTGTGCTTAGCAGTATAATTTTGGGTAACCATTGATTGATGCAGGTTGACCGACAACGAGATATATGCAATTGAATATCTAGCACTGCAAAGGTTCATTTTATTTGATGTTCTTTCTATTTCCAGCAGGATTACCATCACCTACTTCCATATCAGGTATAGCATGCCTATCAGCAGCTCGAATAAAACTGATTTTAAGTAATACTTACCAAATCCCAGAAGAGCGCCTCCTACTGCACCAGCATTACATTTGATTATTCTGCTTACCAATTATTCTATGAACTCCTTGAGAGGCACCAGTATATAAGCACCTGATGAGAGGTCATTTGCACATATTAAAGCCATTAGGATCAGATTGATATTTCCAAAACCATTATAAATTAGTACAGAGTTATGGGCCAAACTGAATAGCAGACATCACAGCACTATCTTGGTGGTATGATGGTGCAGTGGTTAGCACTATTGCCTCACAGTGCCATGGACTCAGATTCAATTCCAGCCTTGGGAGACTATTTGTTTGGAGTTTGCACATTCTCCCTATGTCTGTGTGGGTGTGCTCTGGTTTCCTCCTACAGACTGAAAGAGGTGCAGGTCAGGTGAATTACCCCTAGTCAGAGGGAAATGGGTCAGGGTAGGTTACTCTTTGGAGGGTTGGTGTGAACTTATTGGGCCAAAGGGCCTGTTTCTACACAGTAGGGAATCTAATCTAATAATTTTGCTACCTTATTTAGTATACTTGACAAATTTTGATCAGAAGTCACACAACACCAGGTTATAGTCCAATGGGTTTATTTGAAATCACAAGCTTTCAGAGCACTGCCCCCTCATCAGATGGAGTGATGAAGGTGCAACACTCCAAAAGATTGAGTTTCCAAATAAATCTGTTGGATTATAGCCTGGTGTTATAGTGTGACTTCTGACCTTGTCCACTCCAGTCCAACACACACCTCCACATTATGACAAATTTGAAATTTCCTTTTGAGATTACGTAGGCTAATAGTTACAAGAAATAAAACAAAGTTCTGAAAAGTTATTAGCATAAAAGAAACACCTTATTAAAAAGCTAATCATTTCGAAACTTAAAAGCGGCAGGGGATGTCCATGGAAGCATAAAATTTGCTGGGTCATGAGGGAAAAGGGATTAATTGGATGCTTCTTTCACAGAACTGGCATGGGAGTAATGGACCACATGGCTACCCCCTTTTCCGTATTACTCTGTGACTAAGATTGAGAAGCAAATTTTAGAAATTACAATAATATCTTTGCTGATCCTTTTTACTTTCCAATTTTGCTTTTCTTCTTCCTGCCTTTTCCAGGGAATCATTCTGAAGTGGAGCTTTCTGATACAAAAAAATCATTCATCATAGGTGAGCCAACAGAGCATGAGTCAACGGCATCATAGCCCATACCTAACAGTCACTCACACGCACCTATTACAGGGCTTATAGCATTTTGAACTGAAGCAGAAATCGAGCCCAAGGCATATAAGGAAGAAAATAATGCCACTGTGTTTGGTGTTACTCAGCATTACACCACACCGGGTCTAACCAACTGGGGAACCTCCTTCTTGTACTTCAACTTTCATCTTTTCTGACAACTTACTAAACCTCCTGCTTACAGAATCACAGGTCTCTATTTAACTGGCCACACATCCTTTATGATCAGGAGTTCCCTTTACTGTTCAAATCTCTGAAGAAAATAAATCAAAGTTAGAGAATCAACACAAGCACAATGGTCAGAACGTGAGTCCAACCATTCAATGATTCAACAGATCATGACCAAAAGGTGTAGAAAATCCAAGATTCGGGCAAGTTCTATAATATATGAACTATTAAAAAAATAATAATTCTACGTTATTCCTTATTCATATTGTTTTCTAACAGACCATTATCTATCTAATTTTATCTTTCCATACAAGCTGTAGATGACAGCACCGCATTGTAGGGCTTGGTTCCTCAATAGACTATAAATAGATTTGCACCTTCATCTGCGGTCATTGTTTTTACCTACAGTGAATGTAACCTTGAGAAGTAAATTTAGGCTACAGTTAATATTTTGATGTAAATTATACAAGATTCATCCATGAAGGAGTAACCAGGAATCAAGAAATGTATTAAACAAGACCATTGGGTGGCATGGTGGCTCAGTGGTTAGCACTGCTGCCTCACAGCGCCAGGGACCCGGGTTGGATTCCACCTTCAGGCAACTTTGTGTGTGGAGTTGGCACATTCTCCCCATGTCTGTGTGGGTTTCCTTTGGGTGCTCTGGTTTGCTCTCACAGTCCAAAGATGTACAGGTTAGATGGAATGGCCATGGGAAATGCAGGGTTATAGGGGAGGGGTGGGGTGCTTTTCAAATAGTTGATGTGGATTTGATGGGCCGAATGACCTGCTTCCACACTGTAGGGATTCTATAGTTTGCTGTGTTGTGATGAAAAATGATCACTCTCAAGCCTGCATGATTCAAGCAAACATAGTATTCAACCATTTCTTTGGGAGAAGCTAATCTCTGTTAACCTGAGAACTTTGCAAAAATACCAAATTTTTACTATACATTATAATTCTCAGTTTCACAAAGATCCTTGTTATCTCAATCTTCTGTCTTGGATATGCTAGTTTCCATGATAACAACTATCTTCTCAAGATTCTCAGATCCCTTTATCACTTTGCTCTTTTAGCAATGTATACTATGCTTAAACAAAGTTAAAAATCACACAACACCAGGTTATAATCCAACAGGTTTATTTGGAAGCACTAGCTTTTGGAGCACTGCTTCATCATGAAGAAGCAACGCTCCGAAAGCTAGTGCTTCCAAATAAACCTGTTGGATTATAACCTGGTGTTGTGTGATTTTTAACTTTGTGCACCCCTGTCCAGCACTGGCATCTCCAAATTATGCTTAAACAGGCTGTCTTTGTTAGAACATGAAGAAATTGAGCATAAGTACATCATTTATTTCAGGACAAGCATGCATTTTAATTTTAACCTTGCTAATGTTTATCCACTTGTCCCCACTTCAGTATTGATACACTCCAAAGTAAACAACAAGCATAACTGAAATGGCATCATTTTGCATTAAAAATATAATCTTTAAAAAGTACAGTTCCTTGGCCTGAATTTACTGTTATTAAAACAATAGTTGTCAGATTTAACGAAAGTGGAATGAGTTTAAACCACACCAGGAATCACTCTATTGGCTCAAAGCTCATAGAAATTATGGAAAGTTTATGACATAGAGAAAGGGATTCAGCTGAATGCATCTGAGCCATTTGAAGAAGAGCTACCCAGTCTTATGCCATCTTCCTGAACTTGGCCTTTAACCCTGCAGATTAGTGCTCTTCAAGTAGACAACCAAACACTTTTGAAATGTGATGTGTATTCCTATCTCTCATATGTTTTCAGATAGTGAGCTCTAGGTCCCAACCACTCTAAGAGTGAAAATAGGTTCATTCTTCTTCACTGTAATCCTTGCACCTATCACTTTAAATTTATTGTTTTACAGTCCTCCTCTAAGGTAAGTTGATCATTCTTATTCATTTTATGAAGGTCCTTCATAATTTTATGCATCTTGATTCAATCACCCCTCAACCTCCTCTGATCAAAGGAAAACAATCCTAATCTATCCAACCATTATTCATAATTACAATTTTCTGGTCTGACAACATCCTTATAATTCTCCTTTGCATATTCCCAATTCAATCACATTCTTCCTATAAAATGAAATACAGAACTGAATGATTCTGGTCTGATTGATATTTTACAGTTTTAACATAATTTCTTTGTTATTATATTCTATGCTTTGGCGAATAAAATAATGCATATCATGTGTCTTTTCAATTGTTTATCATCCTATCCTACCTCAAAGAAATTATAGACAAAACTTCCAAGGTCACTCTTTTCCTGCTCACTTCTCAGTATCTTTCATTTATCATGCTTTCCCTTGCCTTGTTGGACTTCCCAAAATGCATTTCTCTGAATTGAATTCCACTTTTCCCTCCTTTGCAATTGATGAGGCTATTTATAGTTTCCTGCAAAGCTTTCCTCTCTATTTGGCCTAAAGATTCTGATAAGATATCAATGGCACACAACAACTTGACCACTTGCACTAAATGTGGTACACATTTATTAAGCCACTAAGCAATAGTATATACACAGAATGATGCTCATGATGTGGAGATGCTGGTGTTGGACTAGGGTAGACAAAGTCACATGACACCAGGTTATAGTCCAACAGGTTTATTTGAAATCACAAGCTTTCGTCAGGTGAAGGACATCACCTGATGAAGGAGCAGCGCTCCAAATGCTTATGATTTCAATTAAACCTGTGGGACTATAACCTGGTGTCATGTGACTGCTAATTTGTGACTTGTACTCATGTGACTTCAGAATGATACTGGTTGCTTAGAGTCCCATAAATCAGCGTTTGTCTCATGTGGGCAGTTTGTTGGCGTATCTCCCATAAGTCAGGGTTTGTCTCAGGTGGTCAATTTGTTGGCATATCTCCTGTAAGTCAGGGTTTGTCTCAGGTGGGCACTTTTTTGGCATATCTCCAGGTATACCTTTGACATAGCCAATCAAACTGCTGTATCCACTGCAGCAACAAATTGTTCTTCAAGTCTTTTATTGTCCCACTTTTCTTGCTGTGACTGTGTGCCACATGAGGTAATAGCTGTTTTTAGTTGAGAGTGTGTTGCTGGAAAAGCACAACAGGTCAGGCAGCATCTGAGGAGCAGGAAAATCAATGTTTCGGGCCAGAGCCCTTCATCAGGAATGAGACCAGGAAAGGGTCTTAACACTCTCAACTCTGATCTCCAGCATCTGCAGACCTCACTGTCTCCCAATAGCTGTTTTTAGCCCATTTAATTGGATTTTAGTTACATCACTGTTCTGTCAGAACCTATTGCAGAATGTATTCCTCTGGTCCCCTTTTCAAGGCTATGCTTGAATAAACACAAATTGTTACCTGTGGTGTAAAACCCTGATCAATCACCAGTGCTGGAGTGAAGGAGACATCTTTTTGGTCACAGAAACAATGGAACCACGGTTTATTTCATCACTCCAGCACTACCCAAAAATCACCTTACAAAATTTACCAAATCTGTGACGATCAAATTTCCCTCCCACCTCCATTTCTTGTAACAACAATTCAATCAGGGTGCAATTTGCTCCTTCAACACTGTATTCCACCAGAATGAGATAAACACGGCACACAGGACTCTTCCATAACCAGCTTACATTCATGATTAAAAAGAAGAGATCAATGACATAATTCAGGGTGATTAACACAAGAATGAATAATGCATTGGATTACAGATTTCATGTGTGTGTGTATGAGCTTTCTATTGCCTTTGTGCCAATGTAAGAGTGTGCATGTGTCCTTTAGTGAATGTGAGAGTATTCTGCCACATTCAGTCATCTAGTTGAAAACTTCTTTATTGTGTTCTCCAATATGAAACATTAAATCATTAATGTAAACCATGAATCACCAAGGGATTGAATACTGAGTCCCAGGGAACCCTGCTGCTACCAGATTT
The DNA here is from genome assembly GCF_004010195.1 of Chiloscyllium plagiosum. Classification (NCBI taxonomy): domain Eukaryota; kingdom Metazoa; phylum Chordata; class Chondrichthyes; order Orectolobiformes; family Hemiscylliidae; genus Chiloscyllium; species Chiloscyllium plagiosum. The sequence goes on from NC_057710.1 coordinate 40,243,600, forward strand.
CTTATTGTGAGTTTTGATTAACTGTCCAATTGAGAGCTTTTTATCCAGCAAAAACCTAGTCAAAATCTATGTTAATCTCTATTACCTTCGGCATTTCACACCAGAAGTAACATCAGTCCAATAAAATATGGGCATTGTAGTAAAATGTAAAGAATGAAATTGCATTATACAATGTACCACCCATCTGTACCACCTTAGCAAATGTAGGCAAACGTAATGCAGCTGTATTCTTGGCACCCATCAATGCTATGGAAAGTGCATGGATGCTTGAAACATAAAAGGTTCACATTATCTCAGTTGGGTTATTGTGTATAGTTTCAAGTGCCACTCTTTGGGAAGGATGTGAATTCATTGGAAAGAGGACAGAAGAGATTTACAAAAAAAAAGGTTCCAGGATAAGAAACTTCAGTTACAAGGACAGATTAGAGAGGTTGGGATTGTTCCCCCGGGATGGAAGAATGCTAAGAACTAGGGACATTCTTGCAAAATAAGAGGACATTCATTTAAAATAAAGATAGGCAGGAATTTCTTCTCCCAGAGGAGAGTGAATGACTGGAATTATCCACCCAAGAGTTGTAGAGATGACATCACTGTATTTGAAAAGGATATAGATAGATTGTTGAAATACTGAGGAGTTGGAGGCTGTGAGGAGCTATTCAAAAGAGGAGTTGAGGCCTGGGGCAGATCTTGTAGATGGCGGGGCAGTCTTGAGGGTCCGAATGCCCTGTTCTTGCATTTATTTCTATTGCTTCCACTCTTAAAAGATAGCAAGCAAAACAATACTTTACACCGTATCTTGGTACATGTGACAATAATAAATCAAATCAGATTTAAAGCGATTTTCACATGCGGCAAAGGTGAAGTGAGAGAGAACCGGTTTGCATAAGGAGTGGTTGGTCTGTAATGCACTGCCTGCAAGTGTGGTGGAGGCAGGTTTAATCAAGGCTTTCAACAGAACATTAGATGATTATTTAAATAGAAACAACATGTAAGAGTGCAGGAAAAGAGAGGAGAATGGCACTAAGTCATAATGCTCATTGGAATAGGTGGTGTATGAACAAATAGCCTCCTTTTCTGTGTCATAACACTTTAGTGATTCTGTGATCTATGCAGTATTTGCTCCAATGCAGCTAAAGTATGAGGCTTGTCAAAGCCATTTCTGTCTAGACAGACTCATGGCAGATGCCAGGGAGCCCAATTAAATGCCTAAGTAACACTGACCTCAGAGACACTGGTGGACTACAGAGCACACCCTTGCAAATATACTGACATGCCCCTTTCTACATCAATGGAGCTGAGGTGGAGAGGGTCGGGAGCATCAGGTTCCGAGGAGTGCCAATAACCAACAACCAACATGGACTTCCCATGTAAATGCAACAGTGAAGAAGGCACAACAATGCCTCTCCTTCCTCAGATGGCTTCAGAAATTCGGCATGTCCATAATGGCCTGGTATGACTACTGTTCTACCCAGGACTGTAAACAACTGCAGAGCTGTGTGCACAGCTCAGACCATCACAAGACCATCATATTTGTCTTGTATATTTAAATTAAAATATATTAATACTTAGAAAATTGTCAGTGATTATAAAAAATATCCATGGACCTACAAATTGGGCTTTGCCCAAATTCCTACTATTGCAAAACCCTGCTTTAAAATGATTAAAGATGAAAATCTGTTTGCTGCTTGGTGCAGTTTATTTTCATATAAAAAAGGAGAACACCTAAAGTGTTTAAGATTTGAGTGAACAACAAAAGAATGATAGAGAAGGAACGTGAATTTGAGTTGAAGCAGGTACAGCAACAGAAATAAAACAAAATGGAAAGATTGAACAGACACAGAGGAAGAAAAATTAGATTTTTTTCATTTTAAAAATGACACTTTAAGAAGTTCCAAACAATAATTTACTATTTATAGGAATGAAACTCTTCAATTTTAGTTGTTCCTTTTGTGGACTGGAGTAGTTGAGATCATACGACCAGAAGATATAGGAGCAGAATTAGGCTCTTCAGCCCATTGAGTCTACTCCGCCATTCGGTCAAGACTGATATTTTTCTCAACCCATTTTCCTGATTTCTCGCTGTAACTATTGATCCCCCAATAACCTATCTATCTTATCTATCTCAGTCTTAAATACATTCAATGGCTTGACCTCCACAGTCTTCTGCAGAAATGAGTTCCACAGATTCAGCACCTTCGGGCTGAAGAAAATCCTCCTTAGTTTAGTTGTAAAGTGTTGTCCCTTCACTCTGAGGCTGTCCCGTTGGGTCCTAATCTCTCCGAATGGAAACCACTTCACAACAACCATTCTATCCAGGCCTCTCTATTCAGTATTCAGAGAGACATATCTGGAACATTAGTCTAGTCGCTAAGACAGCTTTTATACTGCTTGGTACTTACTTTGCAGTGAGTTTAGTTTTTATTTTATTCAGTGTTGCTGGCTGGACAACACTGAAAGTGATGGCGAGCTATCTTCTTGAACTGCTACAGTCCATTTGCTGCAGATAGACCCAAAAGGTTGTTGGATAGGGAGTTCCAGGAGTTTGACCCAGTGACACTAGCATTTGGATACAGAACTGGCTTGCAGGTAGAAGACAGAAGGTGGTGGTGGAGGGTTGCTTTTCAGACTGGAGGCTTGTGGTCTTGTGGAGTGCCACAAGGATCGGTGCTGGGTCCACTACTTTTCATCATTTTCATAAATGATTTGGATGCAGGCATAAGAGATAGAGTTAGTAAGTTTAAAGATGGCACCAAAATTGGAGGTGTAGTGGACAACGAAGAAGGTTCGCTCAGATTACAACAGGATCTTGATCAGATGGGCAAATGGGCTGAGCAGTGGCAAATGGAGTTTAATTTAGATAAATTTGAGGTGTTGCATTTTGGAAAGGCAAATCAGAGCAGAACCTGTACACTTTAATGGTAAGGTCTTGGGGAGTGTTGCTGTACAAAGAGACCTTGGATTGCAGGTTCATAGCTCCTTGAAAGTAGATAGGATAGAGAAGGCGGCATTTAGTATGCTTTCTTTTATTGGTCAGAGTATTGAGTATAGGTGTTGGGAAGTCATGTTGCAGCTGTACAGAACATTGGTCAGGCCACTTTTGGATTGTTGTGTGCAATTCTGGTCTCCTTCCTATTGGAAGGATGTTGTGAAACTTGAATGACTTCAGAAAAGATTTACAAGGATGTTGTCAGGGTTGAGCTACAGGGAGAGGCTGAATAGGCTGGGGCTGTTTTCCCTGGACCATCGGAGTCTGAGGGATGACCTTCTAGAGGTTTATAAAATCAGAGGTTTATAAAAGGATAAACAGACAAAGTCTTTTTCCTGGGTAGGGAGTCCAGATCTAGAGGGCATATGTTAAGGTGGGAGGGGAAAGATATAAAAGGGACCTAAGGGGCAACTTTTACACAGAGAGTGGTGCATGTATGGAATGAGCTGCCAGAGGAAGTGGTGGAGGCTGGTACAATTGCATCTGGATGGGTATACAAAAGAGAAAGTGCTAGGAAAGCTAAAAGGTCTCATTACAAAAGAGAAAGTTCTAGAAAAGCTAAAGGGTCTTAAAATTGATAAATCTCCTGGCTCCAATGGGCTACATCCTAGAGTTCTGAGGGAGGTGGCTGAGGAAATAGCAGAGGCGTTGGTTGAGATCTTTCAAAAGTCACTGGAGTCAGGGAAAG
>NC_057710.1:40248038-40251934 GCF_004010195.1 Chiloscyllium plagiosum
GTCCCCACGCCTCAGGAAGGACATACTGGCACTGGAGCGTGTCCAGCAGAGATTCATATGGATGATCCCTGGAATGGTAGGTCTAACATACGAGGAATGGCTGAGGATCCTGGGATTGTATTCATTGGAGTTTAGAAGATTAAGGGGAGATCTAATAGAAACTTACAAGATAATACATGGCTTGGAGAGGGTGGACACTAGGAAATTGTTTCCGTTAGGCGAGGAGACTAGGACCCGTGGACACAGCCTTGGAATTAGAGGGGGTAAATTCAAAACAGAAATGTGGAGACATTTCTTCAGCCAGAGACTGCAGTGGAGGCCGGGATGCTAAATATCTTCAAGACAGAGATTGATAAATTCTTGATGTCACAAGGAATTAAGGGCTACGGGGAGAATGTGGGTAAGTGGAGTTGAAATGCCCATCAGCCATGATTGAACGGCAGAGTGGACTCGATGGGCCGAATGGCCTTACTTCCACTCCTATTTCTTATGGTCTTTTGGTATATGAATAAGAAGAGTTTAGAGCATTATGGGCTAAGTGCTGGCAAATGGGACCAGATTAGATTAACATATCTGGTTGACAGGTATGAGTTGGACTGAAGGGTCTGTGCTGTACATCTCCATGACTCTATGAATGGTAATATTGTTCCAAGTCAGAATGGTGAGTGGCTTGGAGGATAACTTGCAGGTGGTGGTGTTGCCACATTCTTCCAGATGGGGGTGATTGTGGGTTTGGTAAGTTAAAAATCACACGACACCAGGTGATAGTCCAACAGGTTTAATTGGAAGCACTGGCTTTTGGAGCACTGTTCCTTTATCAGGTGGTGTGATTTTTAACTTTGTACACCCCGGTCCAACACTGGCATCTCCAAATCATGGGTTTGGAAAGTGCTTGAGGAATTTCAGCTGGGCTGCTTTGTTCTGAATGAAGTCAAGCTTTTTGAATATTGTTAGTTAGAATGCAAATACAGCCATTTCCTAAAACTCATGGGAAGGGTGCAGGGGAGTTTAATTTAATTTATTATTGTCACATGTATAGCGAAAGGTACAGCGAAAGATTTGTTCTGCGTGCAGTACAGGGAGATCACCTCATACAAAGTATGTACGGTAATAGAACAGTGAGGAACACAATATTACAGCTGCAGAGAAGGTCCACAGAGAGCAAGATTTAAGAATTGAGAGGTCCATTCGAAAGTCTAATAACAGAGTGGAAGAAGCTGATCTTAAATCTGTTCATACATGTAAACAAACTTTTATATCTTCTGCCTGATGGAAAATGGCGGAAGTGAATATAACCGGGGTGGGAGGGTGTCTTTGATTATATTAGTTGCTTTCCTGAGGCAGTAGGAAATACAGATGGAGTCAATGGATAGTAAGCTGGTTTGTGTGATGTATTGGGCTGTGTTCGCCCTGAATTGGCCCTGTAGTTTCATGTGGTCTTGGGAAGAGCAGTTGCTAAACCACACTGTGAAACATCCAAATAGAATGCTTTCTATGGTGTATCAATAAAAATTGGTAAGAGTTCTTGTGAACATGCTGAATTTCCTTAGCCTCCTGAGGAAGTAGAAACATTGTTGTGCTTTCTTGACCATTGAGTTGACATGAGTGGATCAGGACAGATTGTTGGTGATCATCACTCCCAGGAACTTAACGATCTCAACTATCTCCACCTCAGCACTATTGTTACAGACAGAGGTGTGTCTTCTACTCCACTTCCTGAAGTCAGTGACCAGCTCTTTTATTTTGCTGATATTGGTGGAGGGATTGTTGTCTTTAATCCATGCCGCTAAACACTGAAACTCTTTCTTGTATTCTGTCTCGTTGTTGTTTGAGATTTGCCTTAAAATGGTGGTGTAATCAGCAAACTTGTTAAAAATGTTGGGGCAGAATTTTGCCACACAGTCATGAATGTATAAAGAGTATAGAAGGTGGCTGAATATGCAACCTTGCAGGGAACCAATGCTGAGAATTATTTTGGAGGAGGTATTGTCTCCTATTCTTACTGATTACAGTCTATGGGTCAGAAAATCAAGAATCCAGTTACAAAGGGGGAGCTGAAACCTGAGTCTCACAGTTCAGAGATGAGTTTGTTTGGAAAAAGGTGTTGAAGGTGCAACTGTAGTCAATGAGAGGGACTTTACATAGGTGTCAGTGTTACCTAGGTGTTCCAGGGATGAGTGTATGGACAGGGAGATGGCGTTTGCTGTTGACTTGTTGCGCCAGTAGGCGAATTGCAAAGGATCAAGACAACTTGGTTGGCGAGTTGATGTGAACCATGACTAAACTCTCAAAATCCTTCATAATTATGGAGGTCAGTGCTACCAGGCGGTTGTCTTGAGGTATGCTGCATGATTTTTCTTTGGCACCAGGATTACGGTGGTTTTCTTGAAACAAGTAGGTACTTCAGATCGTAGTAAGGAAAGGTTAAAGATGTCTGCGAATCCTGCCGCCAGTTGTCATTTCCACAAGTATAACAGCGGACATTGTATTTACATTTGTTGTGAATTGTCACTCAAGGGATATCATTTCCCAGTGATTTATGGACAATTTACACCAAAAGAAAATCACAGCTATCATGGAGAAGGATCCATGTCCTTGAAAATACAAGCTAATGTCAGTCCAGAAAAATAATTATAATATCAGTGTATGGTGAATAGGAAAGACAAATGATACATGTAGATGTTATCAAATGGTTTCCCTGCACAATAAATGCTGAATGGTTGAGCACCTAATTAAGTCACATGGATAATTTTTCAAACAAGCTATGTGGAATCCATTTTCATCTTGCAGCCATTAGAACAATAACCAATGACTTGTCCTGCAATACTTCAACAGGCATAATTTCTGTGTGAGTACATAAGAAATAAAACTGAGATAATTTCACATGACTGTTTCATTCCAAATATCGCCAGAATTTTTCAAATATGCAATTGCGAGGGTGCAGAGGTTATTATTTTTCATGCCTTATGCATTAAAAATCTTTCAGCTGGAGCATTTTTCATAAGAGAGTTGGCAGGCACTAAAATTGTTGCTACAAACATTCAGAATTGTTATTTTTACATAATTCTGAGCCATCATATACATTTTACAAAATCAATGGCGTATTGTTTAAACAAGGTCTTACACAAACACTGGAATTAACATGAATTTAAGAGCCAAAGCAATTTCTTTGTTCATGATCACTGGTGAGTTAATTTGGCTGGGATTAGGGAATCCTTGAATACTGATGGTACCAATGTTGTGGGTCACTCTCCTGGTCTACTTTTAGGTTATTTTCTAAACAAGCTGTTCAGATATGGAGCAGGTGGAAATAGATCCCTCTGGGGACTCTACCGCTGCACTACAAGATAGGTGCACTACAAGAGCCACCTCTGCTTTCACATTCGAGATGTGTAGGTGCCAGTGTTGGATTAAGACCATAAGCCATAGGAGCGGAAGTAAGGCCATTCGGCCCATCAAGTCCACTCCGCCATTCAATCATGGCTGATGAGCATTTCAACTCCACTTACCCGCATTCTCCCCGTAGCCCTTAATTCCTTGTGACATCAAGAATTTATCAATTTCTGCCTTGAAGACATTTAGCGTCCCAGCCTCCACCTCACTCTGTGGCAATGAATACAACAGGCCCACCACTCTCTGGCTGAAGAAATGTCTCCGCATTTCTGTTCTGAATTTACCCCCTCTAATTCTAAGGCTGTGTCCACGGGTCCTAGTCTCTTCGCCTAACGGAAACAATTTCGTAGCGTCCACCCTCTCCAAGCCATGTATTATCTTGTAAGTTTCCATTAGATCTCCCCTTAATCTTCTAAACTCCAATGAATACAATCCCAGGATCCTCAACCGTTCCTCATATGTTAGACCTACCATTCCAGGGATCATCAGTGTGAATCTCCGCT
>NC_057710.1:40252762-40307883 GCF_004010195.1 Chiloscyllium plagiosum
GAACTCTAGGATGTAGCCCATTGGAGCCAGGAGATTTATCAATTTTAAGACCTTTTAGCTTTTCTAGAACTTTCTCTTTTGTAATGGCAACCATACTCAACTCAGCTCCCTGACTCCCTTTATTGGGATGGAAAAAGTCAACAATCATACGCCATTGGGTATAGCCCAACAGATTTATTGAAACCTGTTGGACTATGATACAGTGTCGTGTGATTTTTGACTTCACATTCTAGGATTAAATTTGAATCAAGGGCCTTATGTCAAACGAACCACCAGGAATACTCCTAATGTAGCCTGGTGTTTCACAGCCTAAATCTGACTTGTTCTACAGATTTTTCAGTTACATGTACATATGGGATGACATGTACCTCAGTAGGAAAATGCTTATAGCTTCAGACTGCATGCTGAAGATATCTTTTCTCTACACTATATATACTCGAGTAACAGTCAATCTCATGTAAAAGTCTACCCCCTTTGTTTGGCCAAAAAAATCTGGAATTTTCCATACATCTCATGTAAAAGTCGACCCTAGTTCTCCACAGTAATGGATCAACCCCATTTCTGTGTCAGTGCGTTGGTCGTCCTGCTCCACTGCGGATCTTCCATTCTGCTGGCTATCTTATTCTGCTCCGGATTTTCAGAATTACTGTAATCCATGGTGGGTTTTTTTCTTTATTATTTGAGAGATTAATTGGGCTTCTGCTAATGAGACAGTATTTTGACAGGCATGAATTTCAGCAACTTGAAAGTAGTATGACCATATAAATCTAACCTTAAAAAGTAGTCAAAAAATGTGAATATTGTGTGCAATTCTGGTCTCCCTCCTAAAGGAAGGATGTTGTCAAACTTAAAATGGTTGTGAAAAGATTTACAAGGATGTTGTCAGTGTTGGAGGGTTTGAGGCTGAATAGGCTGGAGCTGTTTTCTCTGGATTGTTGGAGGCTGAGTGGTGAACTTATAGAGGTTTATAAAATCATGAGTGGGATGGATAGGGTGAACAATGTCTTTTCCCTGGGTAGTGGGAGTCCAGAACTAGAGGGCATAAGTTTAAGATGAAAGGGGAAATATTTAAAAGGAATGTAAGGGAGAACTTTTTCACACAGAGGGTGGTGCGTGTATGGAATGAGCTGCCAGATGAAGTGGTGGAGGCTGGTACAATTAAAACATTTAAAAGGCTTCTGGATGGATATATGAATAGGAAAGGTTTAGAAGGTTATGGGCCACATGCTGGCAAATGGAACTAGATTAATTTAGTATATCTGGTTGGCATGGACGAGTTGGACTGAATGGTCTGTTTCTGTGCTGTATATCTCTATGATTCTATGACTATTATTCGAGTATATACTGTATTTGAGCATGGGACATGGATGTCACTGACTGGCCAGAATTTATTGGTGGTACCTAGTTACCCTTGAGAAGTTGGTGGTGAGCTGCCTTCTTGAACAAATGCAGTCCCTGTGCTGAAGGTTGACCTACAATGCCCACAAAGAGAGAATTCCAGGATTTTAGCCCAGCAACAGTGAAATAAATGACAATATATTTCCCAGTCAAAATTAGAGTGGTGCTGGAAAAGCACAGCAGGTCAGGCATCATCCGAGGAGCAGGAAAATCGATGTTTTGGGCAAAAGCCCTTCATAAGGAATGCACTTTCGCCTAATATATTTCCCAGTCATGATGATGAGTGGCTTGGAGAGGAACTTGTAGATGGTGGTGTTCCCATGCATTGGCTGCCCTTGTCTTTCTAGATGGAAGTGGTCATGTGTTTGGAAGGTACTGTCTGAGGATCTTTGGTGAATTTCTGCAGCGCATTCTGTAGACAGTACACACACTGCTGTTACTGAGCATCGGTGGTGGAGGGAATGGATCCTTGTGGATATGGTGCCAATCAATAAAGCTGCTTTGTCTTAGATGGTGTCAAGCTTCATGACTGTTGTTGGAGCTGCACTCAACCAGGCAAGTGGGGATATTCCATCACACTCCTGACTTGTGCCTTGTAGACAATGGACAGGCTTTGGAGAGTCAGGACGTGAGATACTCGCTGCAGTATTTCAAGTCTCTGACCTGTTCTTGTAACCACTATATTTATATGACGAGTCCAGTTGAGTCTTTGGTCAATGATATCCCAAGGATGTTTATAGTGGTGGGGGGGGGGTTAATTGATGGTAAGACCATTACAATGATCTATATAACTAGCAACTTTTACTATAGTTCTCCATAACAAAGAGGTTGTTGCATATTCTTTTGGATCTCCTGGATTACCCTGGAAGCCAGAGAGTGACATAGAAATGTAGAGCACTATGAAACACAACACCACCAGTAAGTACCTGGGTATGGAGGGATGAAATTTATGGACCAACTCTTGGGTGTGGCACATAAAATTTATAATCTGGAGCTGTGTCTGGTGAAACTTATTAAAGGCTGAATTGTTGAAGATTTGATGTTCCTCTCCGTTGACCTGTGTCTGATCCAATTTCTCTACAATTAAAGATTTAAGAGCCCAGATATTTGAATCGAGGTTGGTAAATTGAGTGGTCTTAGTCAGGAGATAAATTGTGAGAGTTTTACTCCGTGTAGGAATGGGTTGGTAGATTCCTGCTGTCCCCCAGAACAGAATGCAGGTAGTCACAAGGGGGAATTGAATGCTGAGATAGTCTAGTTCTTTTTTTTAGGATTTTTATATATTTTAGAACATTTTTGAACCTCTCAGCTCCACTTGCTTCTACCTGGTATTACCCCTCACACACCCCACAATGCATGCCACCATCCAGCTCCAATGGCTCCTCACATGCCCCATGCCAATTCATGGCTCCCAGCCATCCCCTATGGTTCCTCATACCTTCCATGGCAACTCTATAGCCACTCATTCAGTATCCACCATAGAGATGAAGTAAATTGTACTGCTAAAAATAAAGTACAGCTCATGGATGAGCTTTGCCTTGCCTTCTAGCACAGTTGCAAAACCAGGCAGCTTGTCGTGTTTGCCAGCAGTGATCAGTCAAGGGTGAGAATATTGATGTATGGCACTGTACTATACTTCTGCATGAGCCAGAATTGAATTAGATAACTCACTCGAGCTCAGGAAGAGAAACTCTCCCAGAAACTCGAGACACCTAATGGATGTTTGGTAAAAGTTGGTCCTCTGTTTCTCTGACCACAGATATTGCAAAACAGTTACTGTATTTTCAGCTCTTAATGTTTTTATTTACTAACATTTCAAATAACCCTGCTGAGTTTGGTTTCCTTCTTATTAGAACCCTGCTTCATCCCACATCCTCCACCAGCAAAAAATTGATCTGTAAGAAAATGGAGTAGTATTTAGACCATAAGACATAGAAGCAGAAATTACCCCATTTCGCCCATTAAGGCTGCTTCACTATTCAAACATGGCTGATAGGTTTCTCAACCCCATTGTCTCGCCTTCTCTCTGTAATCTTTGATTTGTTTAACCGTCACAAACCTATCCATTTCTGTCTTAAATATACTCTACAGCCTTCTGTGGCAATGCATTTCATAGATTCCTCACTCTTTGGCTGAAGATGTTTCTCCTCATCTCTATTCTAAAAGGTCTTCCCTTTACTCTCAGGCTGTGCCCTCAGGTCTTAGTCTCTCCTGATAATGGAAACAGCTTTCCAACATCCACTCTATCCAAGCAGTTCAGTATTCTGTAAGTTTAATTAGAAGGCCTCTCACTCCTTCTAAACATCATCAAGTATAGACCCAGAGTCCTCAAACTTTCCTTATACATTAAGCCTTTCATTCCTGGATCATTCTCTTGAACCTTCTCTGGATCTGCTCCAGAGCCAGTACATCCTTCCTGAGATATGGGGCCCAAAATTGCTCACAACACTCTAAATGTAGTATGACTAGAGCCTTATAAAGCTTCAGAAGTACATCTCTGCTTTTATATTCCAGTCCTCTAGAAATAAATGCCAACATTGCATTTGCCTTCCTAACTACTGATTCAACCTGCAAGTTAAGCTTAAGAGAATCCTGGATGAGGACTCCCAAGCCCCTTTACACTTCAGATTTCTGAATTTTCTCCCCATTTAGAAAATAGACTATATCTCTATTCTTCCTGCCAAACTGCATAACCTCACACTTTCCCATGTTGCATTCCATCTGCCACATCTTGGCCCACTCTCCTAACCTGTCTATATCCTTCTGCAGTTTCCCTGCCTCCTCAATACTACCTGGCCCTCCATCTATCTTTGTATCATCAGCAAACCTAGCCAGAATGCCCTCAATTCCTTCATCAAGATCATTAATGTATAAAGTGAAAAGTTATGATTTCTACACCTATGTCTCGCACACCATTTTTAATGGATCCTGTAGTGATCATAACAAGGTCAGCCAAGTGGACCTCATAGAATATAGTTTCCTGATTGGGGCTGTTAATCTGGTCCAATCAGGGAGGTCTGGCTGATAGGGAGTGTCAGACAGCTGGCTCTGAGGAAGCTGTATTAGTGTCAAGGACTCTCTGCTTATATTTAAGGGGTGACTTGGGGATGGGATACCAGCCTCTGTGGAATTATTTCAGTCCTCAGGACAGTATTCTCTCTAAGCTACTTAGCCACTGCTCTGAGACCCCAATACACCAACCTCTGGTTTTCAGAAGTCACTATTGCGCACGGACCTTTGAGTTCCACATACAGTTAGAGTTAGAATAGGGATTAACATTTTAAGAGTTAATGATGAATCGTGTCACTGTTACACTATGTGAAATTTATGTCATTGTTGATTATATTCAGTATCAAGCATCATGACTGGGACAGCAACCATATTATTCAGTCACACAGTGACGACATAATGAAAAGATGCCCACAGCTCAGTTCAACAAACATGACATTTGGGAACACACTAACTTGATTCTTTCTGCCAATGAAACTATATACATAAAAGCAAATAAATAAATGTATAATCACATTGCAATAAAATACTTAAGGGACTTCATCTTCACAACCAGGCAGAGTATTCAAGCTAAAGAGTTACCTTTAAAATATGCTGTATTGTTGTACTTAAGTGCATTATTCCTAATGTGTCCATTAATTATATCTTCCTAATTGCCAGTTAATCCTTAAAGCTTGATGGCCATTTTTGTCAGAATTGTAGAAGCAAGATTTAAAAAAAAGCGCTGTAGAGGAGAGTTGAATCTACAGGTTATTGATCTCTGAATGCTCTTTAAATCTGATAAATGACATTGGTTAAGTGTCAGGTGACAAAACGATAATGATCTTCCTCAAACTTCTTCAACAGTTTTCTCGACTAAAAACATTTTAATTATCTTCTTCACCAATTACAGTGCAGGATTACAACTTTGGGATCTATGCAATTTATCCAACCTCATTGTTCACACATGTATTCGCAGATATAGTGCAGTCAAATCCAAAACATGCAAATCTAGCTCTGGGACATGGCTTAATAAAGTAGAAGTCCACTCACAAACATAAGAAGGGCTGGAAATGTGGGAATTAGATGTCAGTAACCATTTGCACTCCAAAATCTGTGGAGTGAGATTTCATACTGAAAGTCAGATCTTACACCCAAGAGTAAATGTGAGGGAAAAGACTTCTTCCACTTGGCCAGACCACCTGACTTTAACATTTTGGGTGGTGGCCCTTTTAAATTTGTGATGGTGTGGGAGACTTCCATCCACTTTGCCAAGGTGGTCCACCTCATAGACCTGCCAATTCAAGGTCAGCAGCTCCACAAAATGCTAGGATTAGTGGACACTGCTAATGCGATAGGCCACACAGAAGAAAGAAGAACTAGGGAGCCTTGCAACACGGGTACTGGGAAGGTGGTGGCTAGTATTTTATTCTAATGTGAGATGCGGGTGTCACTGGCTGGGCCAGCATTTATTGTCAATTGCTAGTTGTCCTTGAGAATGTGGAGATCAACTGCCTTCTTGAACTGCTGCAGTCCATTTCTAAACTTCAATTAACTCATTCCCGAAATCCATGCTTCTCTAGAGTAGCAACTGTTTTAGCTGATCCCGATATTCAAGACGCTACAAAAGAAAAATTAAATCACTGGCCCTTCCTTGCATCCTTCGCAAAGCCTCAATGTCATGAGCTATGTGAGGGCTATTGGGAAAAATACTGGGAGCGATACAAACAATGTTAAAGAGTTAAGCTTAAAGACTTGGTGCCTTAATGCACGGAGCATTTGCAATAAAGTGGATGAACTAATCACGCAGATAAATGTAAACAGGTACGATATAATTGGGATTACAGAGAGATGGCTGCAGGGTGATGTGAGATATTGTATTATAGTTCTCTTTACTAACCCACTCACAAGGGCCTATATTTAATAACACTGCATTCCTATTTCATTCATTCATAATTCCTTACTATAACATGGTTTCATTCATAAAACCACGGTTTTGTAGTATATTTTACTATTACAATATAGACTAAAATGAAAACATTCCTTTCAACCGATTACTGCTTCTTCACACTTTAACCCTTATCAGACCTATTTCTACATCAAAAGTTATCTCTGAATAAGTGTCAATATCGTAAACAATATCTGTCAAGTCGTCACGAAACATTATACTACAAATCAGCCTTTACCTACCATCTCTCAGACCTGAATAGATTACAGAACACCAAACAGTACTTGTGGAATACTTTTTAACAGGGCCACTAACCCCTTCATTGACAAAACAGCACTTTCGTGAAACTGTATGAATGAATTAAACTCACACCGACAAATAGTAAACAAATCTCACTACCCAGCTGTGGTAATCAATGTAATATCCTTTATTCTTTTATTAAGTACAGATATAATTTCTAACCTATTTAGAGCACATAGGCTTAGTATTTTTACTAACATTTACTAACTTAAAGACAAAAGGACTAACACCTCTTAACTATGCAAGCAGACTGGACAGACACTCTTAATCCCATCAGAAGTAACAGCCACCATTTAACAGATGTTTCACCTATCTCCTGTCTCCGAGAACCGAAGCCCCTCAAACCTTTCTGAATTATAGATAAAATAATGTAACACCATAATGGTGGAATTTTAATATATAAAAGAACTGTGTATAGAGGCTATTATAGGAACTGTGTTTCGGGATTCTATCACCACCTTGAACTGGTGCTATTGCGATTGCTGAATAAAAGAGGCTATTTTCGCCACTCAATGATTTCGATCATTATTTGAACATGATTGTACAGTGACCAAGGATGGGAACTGAATGTCCCGGGGTATTCAGTACTTAGGGAAAAGTTAAAAATCACACAACATCAGGTTATAGTCCAACAGGTTTATTTGGAATCCCTAGCTTTTGAAGCACTGCTTCTTCATCAGGTAGCTTTGGAACAGGATCATAAGACAGAACGTATAGCAAAAGATTACAGTGTCATGCAGCTGCAAATAAACCTGTTAGATTATAACCAGGTTTTGTGCGATTTTTGACTTTGCCCACCCCAGTCCAACACCAGCACCTCCACAGTATCTAGGAAGGACAGGCAAAAAGGAAAAGGGGGTGGAGTGGCATTACTGGTTAAAGAGGAAATTAACACAGTAGTGAGAAAGGATAATCGCTCTGACAATGTGGAGTCTGTATGGGTAGAGTTGAGAAATACCAAGGGGCAAAAAAACATTAGTGGGTGTCATATATAGATCGCCAAACTGCAGTGATTATATTGGGAATGGCATTAAATGGGAAATTAGAGATGCACGTGATAAGGAAACATTGGGATCATGGGTGATTTCATCTGCACATAGATTGGCAAATCAAACTAGACACAATGCTGTAGAGGAGGAATTTCTGGAGTATATAAGGGATGGCTTTCTTGACTGATATGTGGAGGAACCAACTAGACAGCAGGCCATCCTGCTATAATGAGGAAGAAATCATTGCCATTTCAGCTGTGTGAGGTCCCTTGGGGATGAGTGACCATAACATGATAGAATTTTTTAAAATCAAGATGGAGAGTGAGGGAGTTGATTTGGAGACTAGGCTGCTGAATCTTAACAAAGGAAACTATGAAGATATGAGGTATGAGTTGGCCTTAATAGATTAGGGAGAGTTACTTAATGAGATAACAGTGGATAGGCAATGGCAAACACTCAAGGAACATATGGGAGAACTGCAGCAACTGTTTATCACTGTCTGACACAAAAGCAAAATGGGTAAGGGGGCCAATCCATGGCTTACAAAGGAAATTAGAGGTCCAATCCTTGTCCAATCCAAGGAAAAAGTGTACAGATAGGACAAGAAAAATAATAGGCCTGAGGACAGAGCAGTTTAGAATTCAGCAAAGAGGACCAAGGCATTGATTAAGAAGGGGATTTCTATTGATATGTGAAGATAAAGAGATCAGTAAAGACAATTCTGACAGATAGAAATGGGGGAATGTATAACAGGGGAATGAAAAATAGGGGACAATGTATAATAGGGACAATGTATAATAGGGGACAATGTATAATAGGGGAATGTATAATAGGGGAATGTATAATAGTGGAATATATAATAGGGGAATATATAATAGGGGACAATGTATAATAGGGGAATGCATAATAGGGGACAATGTATAATAGGAGACAATGTATAAAAGGGAACAATGTATAATCCGGGACTGTATAATAGTGGACAATGTATAATAGGGGAATGTATAATAGGGGACAATGTATAATAGGGGAATGTATAATGGGGACAATGTATAATAGGGGACAATATATAATAGGGGAATGTATAATAGGGGACAATGTATAATCGGGAAATGTATAATAGGGGACAATGCATAATAGGGGACAACGTATAATCGGGGAATATGTATAATAGGGGACAATGTATAATAAGGGAATGTATAATTGGGGAATGTATAATAGGGACAATGTATAATAGGGGACAGTATAATAGGGGACAATGTATAATAGGGGAATGTATAATGGGCACAATGTATAATAGGGGACAATGTATAATGGGGGAGAATGTATAATGGGGACAATGTATAATAGGGGACAATATATAATAGGGGAATGTATAATAGGGGACAATGTATAATCGGGAAATGTATAATAGGGGACAATGCATAATAGGGGACAACGTATAATCGGGGAATATGTATAATAGGGGACAATGTATAATAGGGAAATGTATAATAGGGGACAATGCATAATAGGGGACAACGTATAATCGGGGAATATGTATAATAGGGGACAATGTATAATCGGGAAATGTATAATAGGGGACAATGCATAATAGGGGACAACGTATAATCGGGGAATATGTATAATAGGGGACAATGTATAATCGGGAAATGTATAATAGGGGACAATGCATAATAGGGGACAACGTATAATCGGGGAATATGTATAATAGGGGACAATGTATAATCGGGAAATGTATAATAGGGGACAATGCATAATAGGGGACAACGTATAATCGGGGAATATGTATAATAGGGGACAATGTATAATCGGGAAATGTATAATAGGGACAATGTGTAATAGGGGACAATGTATAATCGGGACAATGTGTAATAGGGGACAATGTATAATTGGGGAATTTATAATAGGGGAATGTATAATGGGGAGAATGTATAATTGGGGAATGTATAATGGGGACAATGTGTAATAGGGGACAATGTATAATTGGGGAATTTATAATAGGGGAATTTATAATACGGGAATTTATAATGGGGACAATGTATAATAGGGGAATGTATAATGGGGACAATGTATAATAGGGGACAATGTATAACAGGGGAATGTATATAGGGACAATGTATAATAGGGGACAATGTATAATTGGGGAATTTATAATAGGGGAATTTATAATACGGGAATTTATAATGGGGACAATGTATAATAGGGGAATGTATAATGGGGACAATGTATAATAGGGGACAATGTATAACAGGGGAATGTATATAGAGGACAATGTATAATAGGGGACAATGTATAATAGGAGAATGTATAATAGGGGAATGTGTAATGTGGACAATGTATAATAGGATCCTGAAGAAGGGCTTACGCCCGAAACGTCGATTCTCCTGTTCCCTGGATGCTGCCTGACCTGCTGCGCTTTTCCAGCAATACATTTTCAACAATGTATAATAGGGACAATGTATAATGGGGAATGTATAATAGGGGGGAGTGTATAATAGGGGACAATGTATAATAGGGGACAATGTATAATAGGGGATAATGTATAATAGGGGATAATGTATAATAGGGGAATGTATAATAGGGGAAAGAATATTAGAGGAATGTATAATAGGGGACAATGTATAATAGGTGACAATGTATAATTGGGGAATGTATAATAGGGGACAATGTGTAATAGGGGACAATATGTAATAGGGAACAATGTGTAATAGGGGACAATGTGTAATAGGGGACAATGTGTAATAGGGGAATGTATAATGGGGACAATGTGTTATGTATAATAGGGGAATGTATAAAGGGGAATGTATATAGGGGACAATGTATAATAGGGGACAATGTATAATAGGAGAATGTATAATAGGGGAATGTGTAATGGGGACAATGTATAATAGGATCCTGAAGAAGGGCTTACGCCCGAAACGTCGATTCTCCTGTTCCCTGGATGCTGCCTGACCTGCTGCGCTTTTCCAGCAATACATTTTCAACAATGTATAATAGGGACAATGTATAATAGGGGACAGTATAATAGGGGACAATGTATAATGGGGAGTGTATAATAGGGGACAGTGTATAATAGGGGACAATGTATAATAGGGGACAATGTATAATAGGGGATAATGTATAATAGGGGAATGTATAATACGGGAAAGAATATTAGAGGAATGTATAATAGGGGACAATGTATAATAGGAGAATGTATAATAGGGGAATGTGTAATGGGGACAATGTATAATAGGGGAATGTGTAATGGGGACAATGTATAATAGGGGACAATGTATAACAGGGGAGAATGTGTAATAGGGGACAATGTATAATTGGGGAATTTATAATAGGGGAATGTATAATGGGGACAATGTATAATAGGGAAATGTATAATAGGGGAATGTATAATGGGGACAATGTATAATAGGGGACAATGTGTAACAGGGGAATGTATAATAGGGGACAATGTATAACAGGGGAATGTATAATAGGGGACAACGTATAATAGGGGAATGTATAATGGGGACAAAGAAATGGCTGAGCAACTGAATACATACTTTGGTTTTGACTTCATAAAACACAAATCAGATTCCAGAAGTATTGCAAAATGCAGTATTTAATGAGAAGGAAGAACCGAGGGAAATCAATATTAATAAAGAAATAGTGCTAGGAAAATTGATAGGATTGAAGGCAGATAAATCCTCAGGGCGTGATAATCAACAACTCAGAGTACTTAAGGAAGTGGCTCTAGAAACAGTGGATGTATTGGAGGTCATCTTCCAGGATTCTATAGACTATGTAGTCACTGTAGACTGGAGGGTAGCTAATGTCACTCCAATATTCAAAAAGGAAGATAGAGAGAAAACAGGGAATTATAGACCTGTAAGCGGGGAAAAATCTCAAATTTACAGAGTTGAGGAGAAACCTCTTCACCCAGAGAGTGGTGGGTGTATGGAATGCTCTGCCCCAGAGGCTGTGGAGGCCAAGTCTCTGGATACTTTCAAGAAAGAGTTGGATAGAGCTATTAAGGATAGTGGAATCAAGGGTTATGGGGAAAAGGCAGGAACAGGATACTGATTGAGGATGATCAGCCATGATCATAATGAATGGTGGGGCTGGCTCGAAGGGCAGAATGGCCTACTCCTGCACCTATCGTCTATTGTCATTACCAAGGACATTATAGCGGAGCATTTAGAAAGCAGTGCTAGGATCAGACAGAGTCAGCATGGATTTATGAAGTGGAAACCATGCTTAACAAATCTGTTGGAATTTTATGAAGATGTAACTAGTAGACTTAACAAGGGGAGCCAGTCGATGTGCAAAATTTGAACTTTCAGAAATCATTTGACCAAGTCTCGTATAAGAGATTATTTTGCAAGACTAAAGTGCATGAGACTGGGGTAGGTGTTTTGAGATGGATATAAGACTGGTTGGCAGAGAGGAAACAAAGAGCAGGAATTAATGAGTCATTTTCAAATTGACAGGCAGTAACTAGTGGGGCACCACAGGGATCAGCTACTCACAATATATATTAATGATTTGGATGAGGGAACAACATGTAACATCTGCAAGTTTGCAGATGATATCAAGTTGGGTGGAGGGTAAACTGTGACAAGGATGCAGAGATCCTTTAGCATGATCTTGACAGGCTGGGTGATTGGCAAATCAATGGCAGATTACTGTATAATTTGGATAAATGAGAGGTTATTCACCTTGTAAGCAAAAAATAACAAGGTAGATTACTGCCTGACTAGCTGTAAATTGGGAGAGAGGAGTGTGTACTGGGACCTGGCGCCCTTGAGCATTGGTTGCTGAAGGTATGCATGCAGGTGCAGCAGGCAGTAAAGATAACAAATGGTATGTCGGCCTTCTTTGCAAGAGGTTTTGAATACAGGAGCAGGGATGTGTTGTTGCAGTTGTATAGGGTCTTGGTGAGGCCACACCTAGAATACTCCATGCAGTTTTGGTCTCCTTTTCTGAGGAAGGATGGTCTTGCTCTCGAGGGAGTGCAGTGAAGGTTTACCAGGTTGATTGTGGGGATGGTGGGACTGACGTATGAGGAGAGATTGACTCAGTCAGGATTGTTTTCACTGGAGTTCAGATGAATGAGGGGGGGATCTCATAGAGACTTACAAAATTCTGACAGAATTAGGTGCGGGGAGGATGTTTCTGATCTACGATGTGACCTGAACCAGAGGTCACAACCTAAAGATTTGGTGAGGAAAGACTGAGGTGAGGAAACATTTCTTCATCCAAAGTGTGGTGACCTGTTGAATTCATTACCACTGGAAGTAATTGATGCCAAAACATTGAATGTATTCAAGAGGTGGCTTGATATAGCACTTGGGGAAAATGGGATCAAAGGCCATGGGGAGAAAGCAGAATTAGGCTATTGAGTTGGACGATCAGCCATGAGGGTGAGGAATGTTAGAACAGGCTCGAAGGACCAAACAGCTTCCTCCTGCTCCTATGGGGAGGGGGGAGAGGAGGGAGGAATGAGAGAAAGGCAAGGGGAGAGAAAGGGGAGGTTGGGGCAGAGAGATACGAACAGACATCTCTGCAGGAGTTCATCAGGGTAGTGTCCCAGACCTACCTCTCTGACCGGCTTCCTCAATATCTTTCCCACCACCATAGTGGAGAAGTGAGGATGTTCAGTTACAATTGCAATATGTTCACCACTGTTCATGGCTCCTCAGATACTGAAATAGTCTCTGTGCATATGGAGCCAGCTCTGGACAATAGCCAGTTTTGGACTGACAATTGGCAAGTAACAAAATCAGAAATTTCTTGTAAAACACAGCTGGGCTGGCAGCATCTGGGGAAAGAAAATAGAGCTAATGTTTCAGATCCAGTGATCCTTCTTCAGCCTTCTCCCTACTGCTGCCAGACCTGCTGAGCTTCTCCAGCAACCTCTGTTTTTGTTTCAGATTTCCAGAATCTGCAGACAAATAACATTTGTGCCAGGCAATGACCATCTCTAAAAAGAGAATCTAACCATCTTCCCACAATATCCAATGGTATTACCATCAATGAATCACCCAATATCAATATCCTGGAATTACCATTGACCAGAAACTGCAATGGATTTGCCACGTAAATATAAAAGTAGGTTGGAAGCTCGCAAATTTGTGGTGATTCACCTCCTGACTCCACATGTCTGCACATAATGTACTAGGCACAGGTTAGGAACAAAATGGAATAATCACCACTTACTCGGATAACTGCAGCTACAACAAGACACAAGAAGCCCATAGCAGCTACATGGTTGGTGTTCTATCCATCCCTTTCATCATTTACAGCCTTTTCACCAGTGATGCACATTAGCAGCAGTGAGAGTACCACTAACAAGTTAGAACAAGTCAGCCTTTCATGATCAAGGAGAGATCGAATCCAGATTAAGGCACAGCCTAAATTAATGTGTATTTCTGGGATTTTTCAGCAGTGTGGGAAATTGGTGAGGAGATGCTTTGTGCTTTTTTTTTGGGTCATAGTTTGCAAAGTGTTTTTATTCAGGATGGCAGCCAGTGACAAGTGGTGTTCCGCAAGGCTCAATGTTGGGACCACAACTTTTCACTTTATACATTAACAATCTAGATGAAGGAACTGAGGGCATTTTGCCTAGGTTTGCAGACAATACAAAGATAGGTAGAAGGACAGGTCCCATTGAGGATGCAGGGAGGGTGCAGAAGAATGTGGACAGGTTAGGAGAGTGGGCAAAGAAGTGGCAGATGGAGTACAACGTGGGAAAATGTGAGGTTAAGCACTTTGGCAGGAAGGATAGAAGCACGGACTATTTTCTAATTGGGCAGAAAATTCAGAATTCTTAAGTGCAAAGAGACTTGAGAGCTCTGGTCCAGGATTCTGTCAAGGTAAACTTGCAGGTGGAGTCTGTAGTGAGGAAGGCAAATGCAATGATGGCATTTATTTTGAGTGACTCAAATATAAAAGCAGGTATGTACTTCTGAGGCTCTATAAGGCCCTGGTCAGACCACTTTTGGAGTATTGTACACAGTCTTGGGCCCCATATCTCAGGAAGGATGTACTGGCCTTGGAGCGTGTTCAGAGGAGGTTCACAAGAATGGTCCCAGGAATGAAAAGCTGTTAATCTGAGGAATGTTCGAGGACTCTGGGTTTATACACCATGGAGTTTAGAAGGATGAGGAGGGGAGTTCTAATTGAAACATACAGAATACGAATGGCCTGGATAGAATATATGTTGGGAAGGTGTTTCCATTGGTAGGAAAGACAAGGACCCAAGAACATAGCCTTAGAGTAAAGGGAAGATCTTTAAGAATGGAGATAAAGAGAAGCATCTTTAGCCAGAGAGTGGTGAATCTATGGAATTCATCGCCACAGAAGGCTGTGGAGACCAAGTCATTGAGTATATTTAAGACTGAGATAGACAGGTTCGTGAAAATCAAGGGGATCAAGGATTACAGGGAGAAAGCAGGAGAATCAGGTTGAGAAACTTACCAGCCATGATTGAATAATGGTGCAGATTCAATGGATTGAATGGCCTAATTTCTGCTCCTATGTCTCATGGTTTTATGCTCTTATAATTGAAGCCCAGGATCAGAGGCTCAGCACAAAACAAAGAGTGATGTCAAGGCAAAACTAAGTTCATTTGTAGGTAATAGCTGCGAATTTGGGTGTCTATCATAAAGTTATTGCAAGATTAAAGGTAAATAGAATAAATATTTCACAGATTAAAACTTAAAAATTACAAAATTAGAAAAGAACTAATTAAGAACCAAATAAATAAAATAGAGATGCAGGGCTGGGCAATGCATTGTATCTGAATGATGGAGCTATTGGACCTGTCAGTGGTCAGGGATAGGAGAGAGTGAGGATGAGCGAAGAGGTAATGCCGCAACAGCCTCAGCCTGATTTGACATTCTTGCTCCTTGCGTGGATGAGTATGAGGGCTTCAGGGAAGCTGAACAAACCATAGCACCATCGCACAGGGAGCCACTCAGGAGGGAGAGAAAAGAGAATGGTTGTTGTAATCAGGGATAACATAGTCAGGGGGATAGACCTTATTCTCTCCGAGGAGAGAGTGAGTACTGCAAATGCTAGAGATCAGAGTCAAGAGTGTGGTGCTGGAAAAGCTCAGCAAATTAGAGAGCATCCGAGGAGCAGGAGAATTGATGTTTACGGCAAAAGCCTTTCATCAGAATCAAGATCAGGATTCTGATGAAGGGCTTATGCCCAAAACGTAAATTCTCCTGCTCCTCACCAGCTGCGTTTTCCCAACACCACACTCTCTACATTATTTTCTCTGACCAGAATTGCGAGTCCCGAAGGCTGTGTTGCATCCCTGGTACTTGGGTTCAGGATATCCCATCTGGACTGCACAGGAACTTGGAGTGGGAGGGGAAAGCTCCAGGTGTCATAGTCCACATAAATACCAATGATATATGCAGAATGAAGAAGCATAAGCAGCTATGGGCTAAATTAGAAAGGAAAACCAAGAAGATAAAAATCTCTGGATTACTACTGGAGCCATGAGCTAACTGACACAGGGTCAACAAACTTAACAGTGACATGGTATTAGCTATAAGAAGAGGTTGGATGAACTTAGATTGTTTTCACCAGAGTGTGAGAGGCAACCTGATAGAAGTATACAAAATTATAAGAGGTATAGATAGGGTGGATAATTGGAGTTTTTTTTCCATTGGCATAAATATCAAATACTTGAGGGCATAGGTTAAAGGTGAGAGGGGAAAGTTTAAAGGAGATGCGCGAGGAAAAGTTGTTTTTTCCTACACAGGTGATAGGTGTTTGGAACATGTTGCCAGGGCAGGTGGTAGAAGCAGATAAGTTAGCCAAGCTTAAGAGGCATTTAAACAGATGCATGAACACGTAAGGAATAGAGCGATACAGACCACATGCAGGCAGATGAGATAAGCCTAAAATGGCATCATAGAATCCCTACAGTGTGGAAGCAGGCCATTCAGCTCATCAAGTCCACACTGACCCTCCAAAGAGCATCCCACCACCCCAACCCTAAACCCTGATTTCCCACGGCTAAGCACCTAGCCTGCACATCCCTGGACTAGGGACAATTTAGCATGGCTAATCCAACCAACATGCACATTGTTGGACAGTGGGAAGAAACCAGAGCACCTGGAGAAAACTCACATAGACAGAGAGAATGTACAGACTCCACACAGTCGCCCATGATTGAAATTGAACCAGGGTCTCTGGAGCTGTGAGACCACGGTGTTGCCCATGGTCAGCACAGACATGGTGGGATAAGTAAACACATGGCTCAAAGACTAGTGTGAGAGAAATTAGTTTTAACTTATGGGACACTGGCATCAGTACTGGAGAAGAGGGAACTGTTCCAGCTTCACCTCAATCATCTGGGACCAGAGTCCTGTGAATCGCATGATGAGGGCTGTGGATAGTGTTTTAAATTAAATTTGGGATGTAGGGAGGGGGGGTCACTTGCATGGAAAGTTAGAAAATCAGAACTAAAGAGGAAGGTAAGATTATAGGTTTGTGATGGGGCTGATTGTTACCAGAAAATAAAACTTATGGACAGAATGTGTGAATGTCATATCGCACCAAGGAACCATGAAATGTAGTGAAATTTGACAATAGAACAAACTTAAAGGCTTGGTTTCTTGATACATAAAGCATTCAGAATAAAGTCGATCAACTGATGATGCAAATTGAGGTAAATGGATGTGATCTCATAGCCATTAGGGAAACATGGTTACAAGGAGATCAAAACTAGAAACTTGACATTCAGGAATATTTGACCTTTTGAGAGACAGGAGGGATGATAATGGTGGTGGAGCAGCACTATTAGTAAGTGATAAAGTGAGGACAGTTGTGAGCTTGGGCTTGGATGATGTCCATTTGGGTGGTTGTGAAAAATCAGCAAGGGAAAGAAGAGATTAGTAGGAGGAATGTACTGACCCCCAAACAGTAGCCACTCCATAGGAAAGGCTATAAATCAACAAATAATAGGAACATGTAAAAAGAATACAGCAATAATCATAGTTGACTTTAATCTTAATGTTGATTGGGTTAATCATATTGGAAGGGTAGTTATGATAATGAATTCATGCAGTACAATAGGGATAGTTTCCGACAGCAATGTTACGGAGCCACCCAGGGAGCAGGCCATATTGAACCTGGTAACAGATAAGGCAGGTTTAACAAATGACCTCAGAGTTAAAAAAAAAATCCCCAAGGAAGTAGTGATCATAACTTGATAGAATTTTAAATTCATTTTGAGAATGAAAAACTTGGGTCAGAAACAATTATGTTTAACTCAAATAAAGGATATTACAATGAATTGAGTACAGGACTAACTAAGGTGAACTGGTGGATTGATTAGCAGCAAAGACAGTGAGCAAGCAGTAGCAGACCTTTAAAAAGGTAATTCATGACTCAGTAAAATATATCCCAGTAAGGAGGCAAGATTCTAATAGTGAGATAAGCCAACCAAAGTTGAGCAAGGAAGATAAGGAGAGTATTAAATTGAAAGAAAAGGTATGTAAGTAGTCCGAAGACTGGGATAAATTCAGAATCCAGCAAGACAGGACTGAATGGCCTGAAATGGACTGCAGTAGTGAATGTTTGCATATTTAGAATCAATGTAGTGTATATGTAATAGAGTGTACTAAGAGGACGAAACTAAAGGGTTTTAAAACAAGCTATCTTTGTATATCAATGGCTCATTTTTTTTTAAAGTGAGCAAGTGTGATGATTCTATGCCTTTAAGAGGTATATGTTGTTCTGGGGTTTTATTTTAGGAGAGGTTTTAAGACAGAGATGCTGAGCTAAGTATTGAAAGTCCATAAACAGCTTGTGAGGCCTTGGGTTTTTGTTTTCAAGCTCCCACAGCACCAGGACATTTAGTTTTAGGTTTTCAATTGTAGCTGCTGGGATCTTGAAGCTGGGTGTGGAAGCTGTTTTTCCTCACTCACCTACAACCAAAAGCTGTGGCTTCTCTTCCTGCTGCTGGAGTTGAATGCGAGATAATCTGTCTTTCTGAATTTGCCTTTGTCAAGGGTAAGTTTGTGGGATCTTACTAAATTAGAAGTTACTATCTATTGGTAAAATAATCTATAATTGTTAAGTTTTCCAATAAAGTTATTCCAATTTCTTTTCTTTTGTTGTATTTGAACTATAATTTATGGATAAAGTGTGTTTGTTTAAAATCTGATAGTTTGACCAGTCGAATTGCATCCAGAACACAATATCTGGTACTTTAAAATAAGGAAAAGTTAACAGCTTAGGCTACTTTCTTAATACACATTTGAGGAGATTTGGTCTGGTTCATAACAAATTGGGTGCTCTTGTCAGAATCAATATTTCTAATTCTAGGTCGAGTCTTGGATTGTTGGACTCAAAGGCGGACAGTCGTAAATATTGACTTTTTAAAAATTTTTGGGTGCTGCATTTGATTGGTTTAAACAGGGTGCGCCTTGTGTAGCAATGGCTTTCAGTCAGTAAGAGTTTCCTGGGGATGGAAGAAGTCACTTCAGACATTCTACAGAAAGTGAGCGATTTGATTTCATTTATTATTGTCACATGTACCTAAATACAGTGAAAATCTTTGTTTTGCATGTAGTACAGGCAGATCATGACATACAAAGATCACAGAGTGATTGAACAGGTCAAGGAATACAAAGTTACGGCTGCAAAGGTGCACAAAAAGCAAGATCAACATTAGATCTGAAATTTAAGTAGTCCATTCAGAAGTCTAATAACAGTGGGGAAGAAGCTGTTCTTGAACCTGTTGATAGTGCTTAAGTTTTTGGAATTGGCAAACAAGTTGGCATTGGGCTTGTCTGGAAAGGGAAAATAATCATGGCAATCGTGCAGCATTTACAATTTACAGGAATGGAATGGAATCTGGAAATGGTTAAGGTTCAATTGAAGTAAAGTAGCTTGAACACAAGGAAATTAAACAGTCTGAATTACAATTAAAAGCAGAAGAAACGGAAAGCCTTAGCAGGAGAAAGGGAGAAAGTGAGGAAAAAAGGGAGAAAGAAAGAATTTTTGAACTTCAAAGTTTGGAACTGAAAACTCAAAATCAACTTAAAATGGCAGAGGTAGAGGTAAAAATTATTAGTAGTGATGAGGACAGTGATGGAGAACAATCCCCTTTTGTAGCCAAAGGCCTGGTGGGTATATATTTAAATATGTCTAAGTGTTGCCTAAGTTTGACAAGGAGGATGTAGAAGCCTTTTTCATTTCATTTGAGAAAGTGGCTACACAAATAAAATGCCTAGTGACCATGAGGGCATTGTTGATCCAAACAAAGTTGGTAAGTAGAGCTTGAGGTATTTACATCTGTACAAATCTTACATGTTGCGGGTCATAAAAATGTGATAGTAGATGCATTATTAGGGATTTAATGGATAAAGTATGGATAAGATTGAACAGATATCAATGTTATGTGTTTTATATATATATATATTGAACTTGGATTAATATCCTATGTATTTCATGGTAACGGGGTTAAGAAATAGGAAAAAAAATGAAGCCATCTTTTCATTATGATGTTCATTTTTTCTTAGGAGGAAGGTGTTATGAAGTTGAAGGCATGTACTGTACCTTTAAGAGAGAGTGAATGCCCCGGCACCTGTCATGTGACTGATAGCAGTCACAGAGTGTGCTGGAAAATTGAAATATTGTGATAACCGAGATACCTCGTTGTTTTCACAGCAGCTCGAATTTAACCAGGTTGAATTATGCCCCAAGAAACTAAAACCCAATTGAATTTGGATTTTACTATTTTGACAACATTGAATGAATGAGACGATCTGGTGTTTTCAGGTAGAAAAAGCAGGCATTTTAACCAGAGAAAGAGCATCACCTGCCACTGTCAGACAGATTGCCCGAAAACCCTCTCTCTAAAAGGTACCTTTTTCACGAGAAATCTGTGCAGTCAAAGACCAAAGACGACCCAGGGAGATCTACAACAGAGGAATCACACAGAAGACGACAGCTGCTGTCTGGTTTTGAAAACTGATTTGCTGTAAATTTAATAGGAGCTTTATCGGACCAGTATATTGCTACAGAGTACGAGATAGATAACAAATCTTTAAGATAAAAGAAGCTTAGAGTTGTAAATAGTTGTTGCTTAATGTTCACTTTTGGAGTTAAAGAAGTTGTTTTTTTTTCTTTAAATAGTGGAATTTAGATAGTTCTCTGTCACTCATACTTTAACAGATTAGAGGAGAGGTGAGTTTTTTCTGTGTGTTTAGTTTAATTAGCAGAAGGTTCACCATTGTGTCGTAACGGTGGCACAGTGGTTGGCGCTGAGGCAGCCTCTTTGGCGCTGAGTGGAGTTTGTGTCTGTGTGGAGTTTGCACATTCTCCCAGTGTCTGTGTGGGTTTCCTCCGGGTGCTCCAGTTTCCTGCCACAGTCCAAAGATGTGCAGGTTAGGTGAATTGGCCATGCTAAATTGCCCGTAGTGTTGGATGAAGGGGTAAATGTAAGGGAATGGGTCTGGGTGGGTTGCTCTTCGGAGAGTCGGTGTGGACTTGTTGGGCTGAAGGGCCTGTTTCCACACTAAGTAATCTAATCTAATTTATAAGAGGAGGAATCTGGGGAATATAAGGAGGTCAAAAATGGCACATTGAGTGCATATGAATGATATCAAAGTAACTTTGATAGATGGTTACGCGTTTTGCAAATAGAGATGGTTATTTTGGATGAGTTTGAAAATGCACTTCCTGAAGTAGTGAGAACTTAGGTGGAAGAGCAGAGAATAATAAAGTAAGCTACATGAAGTTGCAGTGTTGGTGGTTTAGAAAAAGTACTGGGAAGACAGAAGTTGGAAAACACGATAAGCCAGAGAGTTTTGTTGAAGTAGTAAAGGAAAACAGAGTGGAGGCTAATAAGCTACAAAATAATGTACAACCTGATCAGGGGCTGGTTGAGAAGCAACTGCCAGATGCTTTTAGAGAATTTACTTGTGAAGGTAAAGTTTACTCGCACATGCCAAGAGGAGCAGGTAAAGAAATTACTAATTTAAGAGATAGGAGAGCAAATCAATCTTTGAGACTGAGCAATGAGGCGGCATGTAATTCAGAAGGAATATTTCCAGAAAAGGTGATAATATTTGGAATTCATAATGAGAAGAACAGTATGTGAGCTAGAAAATCCAGTGAAAAGTGAAGACTATATTGAGAAGGTGGGACAGCAACTTTTAAGTTGGACTGACTTAGAGGCTACTGGCAGGTACCTTTTTCTGAAAGAGAGAAGGACATCAGTTTCATGATGCCGAATGGACTGTAGCAGTTTAAAGTCATGCCACTGGTGTGAAAAATGGGCCAGCCACATTTCAAAGACTAAACAATAAAGTCATTTTGTGATTACCCAATTGAATGGTGTACATAGATGATCCAATGGCTTTTAGTCACAAATGGAAGGAACATTTGGAGCATCTATCAGAATTCTTTGATCGACTTCAGAAGTCAGGCTTAGTGATAAACCTAGCTAAAACAGGCACGGTGGCACAGTGGTTAGCACTGCTGCCTCACAGCGCCAGAGACCCAGGTTCAATTCCCACCTCAGGTGACTGCCTGTGTGGAGTTTGCACGTTCTCCCAGTGTCTGCGTGGGTTTCCTCCGGGTGCTCCGGTTTCCTCCCACAGTCCAAAGATGTGCAGGTTAGGTGAATTGGCCATGCTAAATTGCCCGTAGTGTTAGGTAAGGGGTAAATGTAGGGGTACGGGTGGGTTGCGCTTCGGCAGGTCAGTGTGGACTTGTTGGGCCGAAGGGCCTGTTTCCACACTGTAATGTAATGTAATCTAATCTAAAAAAACGGAGTTCGCAAAAGCCCAAATCACATTCCTGGGTCATGTCATTGGACATGGACAGGTGGCCCCACAGAAAGTGAAAACAAAGGTAGCTGGGGACTTTCCCATACCATCAATGAAGAGGGAAGTACCACAATTCCTGTAACAGAGTGGTTTTTAATCGTAAGCTCATACACAATTTCAGCAGTGTGATTTCTCCACTGGTTAATTTGAAGTGCAGAAAATTGCAGTGGACAGAAGAATGTCAGAAGGCATTTGACAACCTGAAAGCTGAGTTAACCACAGTCCCTGCATTAGTCACACCTAATTACACAAAGCCAGTGTGGCTATCAATGTCAGTGTCAGTGCAGTACTCTTACAAGATGACAGGAAGATAGGAAAACCCTGTTGCATATTTTTCCAGAAAATTGAATAAGATGAACAGGAGCATTCCATAATTGAGGTGGAAATCTTGAGCCTGCTGTTGATGTTGGTGACATTTATATTGCCAAAAATGTATCTTAGACAATTGTACATACTGATCATAACATCTTAAAAGTTTTTGGAAAAAATTAAAGATAAAAATACCGGACTATTTAGTTGGAGTTTATTATTTCAACCATTCAATTTGAAAATTATGCATGTGGCAAGATGAGAGACTGTAATTGCTGATGCATTGTTATGACTTTGATGAAGGAAGAGAGAGTTGTATAGTGGTGAGGAAAATACATACTGACATAGACTGGAGTAGTGAATATTCGTATGCTTAGAATCCATGTAATGTACCAATAGCATATGGCTAAAGGTTTTTAAAAATAAAGCCATCTTTGTATATTGATGGTTTTTTTTTAGGGTGGGGCAGGTGTGACAATACTGTGGCTTTAAGATGCGTATTTCATTCTTTTTTAAAAATGAGGAAAGCTTGAGACAGAGGTGTGAGCAGTCGGTTCAAAGCCTATAAACATCTTGAGTCCTTGGTGTTCCTTTAAAAAAAACATTGGACCAATAGAAGCAGCCTGAATGGTGGTCTCAAGTTCTCCCAGAATCAGAATTTTTAGTTTTAGCTTTCTGCAGTTGCTAGGATCTTGAAGTTGAATGTGAAAGTTCTTATTCCTCTCTCTTTACAGAATAAAGAACAAAACAGCACAGCAAACGGCCCCGCAGCCCTCCAAGCCTGCTCTTCGATTCTAAAACTATCTTCATTTACATTTTTCTGCCTGTGCTTCCAACTGATCTAAATCCTGGGGTACCTTCTGACAATTCTCCTTACTATCCGCAATTCCACCAGCCAAAAGCTGGTGTTCCCGCTGAGTTGAGTGTGAAACAATTTTACTGAATTTGCCATTGTCAAGCATGTGCTTAAGGGATGTCACTATATTGGAACAGTTAATTAGTAGTTAATATATTATATTTTGTTAAGCATTGATACTTACTGTTTAGCCAATTCTTCTTTTATTTTTATTGTAGTGTAAGAACAAAGTGAGTTTTGCTTAGAGTAGGTTGACCAATCGAATTGCATCTGGAATGTAACACCGTACACTTACCTTCACAATAAGAAAAAGTTGAGAGTCTAGACTGTCTTATATTTCGAAGCATTTCTAAGATTATAAAAGGGAGATTAACTCTAGGTATAGACTGGAACAATCAAAATAGACAAAAATGGTTTAGAAGATGGGTTTTTGGAACATTTCTGGGATAATTTCTTAGAACAGTATGTTCAGGAGCAGACCTGAGAGCAGACTATTCTATATGTGGTATTGTGCAATGATATAGGTTTACAATTTACAAAAAGTGAGAGAGAGAGGGGAATAAGAGAAAGTGAGGACTGCAGAAGCTGGAGATCAGAGTGTGGTGCTGGAAAAGTAGCATCAGAGGAGCAGGAGAATTGACATTTCAGGCTTAAGCCCTTCATCAGGAATAATTCCTAATGAAGGGCTTATGCCCGAAAATGTCGAATCTCCTGCACCATGAATGCTACCCGACCTGCTGTGCTTTTCCAGAACCACACCTTTTCGATGAAGAGAGTAGGAGGTCTGAGACTAGTCTTAAAAGAGGAGTGCAATCATGATGACATGAAGATAGAACTGGCGAAAGTGAACTGACAAACTAATTTGAAGAATAAGTCAATAGAAATGCAGACAGACCATTCCACTGGAAGGACCCACCATCTGTGGTGAACTAACAATTTTAAAAAGAGAATTTCAAACTTAAAGAAAAATCCTAAGATGCACAAGACGCACAAAAACAGGTGGTATGTTAGATGGTACAGTAGAATTTTAAGCATTACTAATAAAAATAAAAGAAAATGAGAGAAAGCTGGTTAGGAATATAAAAGTAGTTAGTTTCTATGGTAATTAGAAATGAAGAGAGTTAAAGCGAGCACTAGTCCTGCAGCAAGTGCTTTGGGGGAATTAATAATGGAAAATAGGAGTTAGCAGATGAATTGAACAGGTACTTTGCAGCAGTCTTCACTACATACAGGATACAAGTAACTTCCCAAAAATAGGTACAAATTGGAAGTGAGAGAGGAACTGTTCTTTTTCTCTACCACCCGAGAAAAAGAACCAGAAATGATATCACCACAGGAAAATGATATCAACAACCCAAAGAACCACAACATATAAATGGAAAACAGGAATTATCAACAGTGCTTCGCCCGGAGGCCCACTGAAGATGTTACCTAGTCGGGGTGACAAAATGTCTGGAAATGAATCTTCCAGCTCAGCGAGCAAACTTACGTCCCGAACTCAACCTGAACTACAAATCTTCTCAAACCTCACTACTAAGTGAAATGTAAGGTCATTATTCCAAACTAATATTTCCAAGGCAAAAATAATAACAGGATGAAGGTTTACTAGATTGACATTTGGAATGGAATGGGATAGTCTTGATAGGATTGTTGCTGAACAGGCTGGAGCTGTTATCACTAGAGTTGAGGAATAAGCGTTGACTTTGACTGATATGTACAAAATCCAGAATGGCATTCAGAAATTGGAAAGGATGTTTCTTCTTGTGGATGTGTCCAGAGCTAGGGATGACAGTTTTAAAATTAGGGGTTATCCTTTCACATAAGAGAGACGATTATACAACATTGGAACTTTGGAGGTGTTGAAGGAGGGTGTCATTAAATATTTTTGAGAGAGCTAGATAGACTTCTGAGGAGGAGAATATCACGGGTACTGGGGTAGATGGAAATGTGGAACTCAAAATAAACAGATATAATCTTATTGAATAGTACAGCAGACTCAAGGGGTTGAATAGACTACCTCTGCTCCTATTTCATACGTACATTACTTGATTAGCTGGCAATGGATAATTATGTGAAAAGTAGCACATTAAGTTTGCATTTTAGATTACTTACCATTGTAACATTTTTTGGTTTATTAGTGTCATTTGAGCATGTAAATTAGTGTTCAATGATTCATGGCAAAGAATACTCCTGATTTTTTTTTAAAAACATACTGATAGCAAAGATCAAACCTGTTTTATTCTAAATTTACTTTTAGACATTTATAAATTCATGATGAACTTATAGTCGATATTAAATTGTACTTTGTTGAATTTAGTGCTTTAAAGAATAGACACAATTAGCACAGTGGAAAGCGCTAGATTTTGAGGGAAGCGATGCCAGTGAGAAAAGTGAACTGAAGTATGGAAGCACAAAAATTTCAATATACATCCTTCTCAAAGAATATTAACAGGCTCTGTAATTAATAGCTTTATCTGAACTCAAATGAACTCGTACAGAACAGATATGAAACAGTTAACTTGTTTTGCTTAAGTTTACTATTACATTTTTCTAGAATTCAAGTCAAAATTCAGTTTGCCCAATTCATAAATGTATAACCAGAAACAAAGGCAGACTACATTATTTTAATATCATAGCACTACCCATTGCTTTTAAGATCCAGACATTATAGAACTTCTGAATCAGTTATTACTGGGATACTGATACCCAATTTAAATTTGCTTCATGTTGTTTCTTTTCCACATCTGAACCACTATTTTTCCTAAACACTAAATTGAAACCAGTGTTTTTTGTGTTCATATCAGTAATTTAAAACAACATAATTGCACTTGGTAAGTTACTTGAAATAGTCCAGTTCAGGTTCTGTTGAAGAACTTTTATGAGCAGAACTGTTATGAGTAGAAGAAAGAAATTGCATCTAAATTATTCAATCAACACAACGATCATCCCTCTTCAGATGAAATATAGTTTTAAATTTTAATAAAAATCACTTCTTTCAAAAAATAATGCTAAAAATGATTAAAGTCTTCAATTAGAAAAAAATGCATTAGAAAAAACGTAATCTCTTGCTGAAAGGAGGCCCCCAAATAAAATTTAGTGGGAAATGAGATGTAGGAAATAATACTGACAAGCACTTTGGAGAATGTGGATTAATTTCCTTCACTCAATTTCTTCTAAAATCATAGGGTGCACTTTAAAAATAAGAAATTGGAATGGAATGGAATAAAATTAGGAAACATTTGCTTGCGGAATTTCAGGTATAATGTAGGCCAATGAGATTCATGTGTATCTGAACTTAAAATACATTGTTTCATCTGAGCTATATTGGATTCATTAGCAAAAATAAATCACAAGGATTAAAGTTACAACGTGAATGTGTAATTGGCAAAAAGCTAGAAACCAGATAGCAGTGATGAATGGCTGCTTTCCTACTGAAGTTGTGAAATCTCCACAACAGCCTCTTCCTGTGCTGTAGGATCCCACGATTTAACTGTTTAAAATTATGGTTGTCATGATTTGGAGATGATTTGGGGTATACAAAGTTAAAAATCACAACACCAGGTTATAGTCCAACAGGTTTATTTGGAAGCACTAGTTTTCGGAGCATTACTCCTTCAACCACCTGATGAAGGAGCAGCGGTCTGAAAGCTAGTGCTTCCAAATAAACCTGTTGGACTCTCACCTGGTGTTGTGCGAATTTTAAAATTAAAGGAAAGTAGTAGCTTTAAGTGCCAAATCCAGTCATTTAAGGTATTCCATTCCACAGTTAACTCGGAAATAATTTGATATTCTAACTACTTCTGTGGCTTCTCAACTGCCTTTTAAATAAAACTGGTAGGAGAACATTGCTATGACAGGGTAATGTATTGCTGCCAATTACTCCTGTCTATTACTAGTGCGTAACAAAACTCCCTTCCAAAGCTGACTGCAAA
Organism: Chiloscyllium plagiosum; assembly: GCF_004010195.1. Lineage (NCBI taxonomy): Eukaryota > Metazoa > Chordata > Chondrichthyes > Orectolobiformes > Hemiscylliidae > Chiloscyllium > Chiloscyllium plagiosum. The sequence continues at coordinate 40,280,320 of NC_057710.1, forward strand.
AAGTAGTGAATAGGTGAAGAAAACAATTCCAAAATGAGTTGTCTCAGTCTAGCTTATTGTATATTTGAAACAAAATAGCAAACGATACCGAAATTCTTTAAAATGCAGAGCTGGAAGAACACAGCAGGTCGGACAGCGTCGGAGGAGCAAGCAAGTCGATGTTTCAGGTCAGAACCCTTCATCAGGGCTGGGGAGGGAGAAGGGAACTCAGAAATAAACAGAGGGAGGAGGGTGGGGCTGGGGGAAAGTAGGTGAGAGGGAGATAGGCGGATGCGGGAAAGGTAGATAAGGGTGGTGATAGATGGATTCAGGTAGGGGATTTTTGTGATTGGTCAGTGGCAAGGGTGGAGCAGATAGGTGAGAAAAAAGATGGACAGATTAGGTCAGGTCAAAGAGGAGGAGGAGGGCTGGACATGGGATGAGGTTGGGATGGGTAGATTTTGAAGCTGGTGAACTCTGTTGAGGCCATTGGGCTGTAAGCTCCCGAAGCAGAATATAAGATGTTGTTCCTCCATTTTGCATGTGCCCTTATTTTAACACTGGAGGTGGCCCAAGATGGCCATGTTTCCAAGGGAGTAGGAGGGGCAAGTTGAAATGGCTGGCAACTGGAAGGTGGTGTTGATTGGAGCATACAGAGTGCAGATGCTCCACGAACCAGTCCCTGAGTCTGCTCTTAGTCTCTCCGATGTAGAGGAGACCACATCAGGAGCAAAGGATGCAATAGACCAGGTTAGAAGTGCAGCTGAATCGTTTGGGGCCTTGGAGGTGAGTGTGGAAGGTGTAGGGGCTGGTGTTGCACTTCCTGCAGTTTCAGGGAAAGGTACCAGGTGTGGAGGAGAGGTTGGTCGGGTGTGCGGAAATGACAAGGGAGTCGCGGAGTGAATGCTCCCTAGGGGAAACAGTTAGGGGTGGGGAAGGAAATATCTTCTTGGTGGTGGCATCTGACTGTAGGTGACAAAAATGGCAGACGATGATGTATTGGATTTGGAGGTTGGTGGGGTAATATGTGAGAACCAGGGGACTCTCCTTACTGAGGTTGGGCGACGTGAGTTTGAGGGCAGAGGTGCAGGAAGTAAAGATGTGGTTGAGGGCATTATTAATTGCGAGGGAGGAGAAATTACAGCCCTTGAAATAGGACGACATCTGGAATGTCCTGAGGTGAAATCCCTCATTCTGGGAACAGATGCAACAGAGGAGGAGGAATTGGGAGTATGGGATTGCATGTTTGCAGAAGGGTGTGCGAGAGGTGTAGTCGAGGTAGGTTGGGTTTGAAATACATGTCAGTGCTAAGTTGGTTACCAGAAATGGAGACTGAGAGGTCGGGGGGGAAGTTGTCAGAGGTGGTTCAAGTCAATTTGAGATCAGGGTGGAAGGTGTGGGTGAAGTTGATGGAACTGTTCACGTTCCTTGTGGGAACACGAGACAGTGCCAATAGTATTTAATTGGTAATGATTAGATTCCTCCTTGATTGGGTTGCCCCAAAGTCAAACTTTAATGAGGTAGGTCAAATTATACACTCCAATTCATACTGTGTTCTCAGTAACTGCCTTTCAGCTGAATATATCAGTTATACTATCCCTTTATACCATGTTCTACAGAATTTTATTTGCTCCTTTTACATTTCACAGCACAACAGGCACTGTTATAAAATAAGTATTAAAAGTAAAATATATCAAAAGACTAAAATTTACAGGATATAGGCCAAGGTGTAAGTTCAATGAAGGCATCCAAAAATGTCTGACGGGCCATTTCAATTTATATACATCCAGCATGTTTCTCAAACAAAAACAGAACTGGCTAATGAAACTCAGGTCTGGCAGCATCTATGGGAAGAAAGCAGAGTTAGCATTCACAAGCAGAGTCTGATGACATCACTGACTCCAAGTGTGAACTCTGATTTCTTCTCACAGACACTGCCAGACCTGCTGAGTTTCGCCAGCAAGTTCAGTTTTTGTTTCAGATCTCAAGCATTCACAGTTTTGTTTTTATTTCTGCACGTTTCTCATCTGATTTCTGGACAAGCAAAATAGTATACAGCACCTTGTAGTAAGAAAAAGCTACCCTCAATAGTAGATCAATTACAGAAACATGACCTGCACATATAGACATTAAAAGAGTTCAGGATGAAGTAGGGCTGCTTGATTGGCACAGTGACAGTCCCTATCCCCAAAGACTGTAGTGGTTCAAGTTCACCTCTACTTTCAACAGGCAATTAGCAATGGGCAATAAATGAGGACCTAGCCAGTGGCGTTAAACCCCACAAATCAATAAAAAGTGTAGGAATATCTAACTTCTGTATTGGTAGCTGATAATTTTAGTGGATAAATTTCAATTAATAGATCGTTGACTGCTTCAGCTCCTTAAGATTTAGCTACACCAATGCACGCCTCATCTCCAAATAATGTGCTGTTGGAAAAGCTATTTACCAAGTGAACAGTGATTTTACAAGAAGTTTCTTAGTAGCTTGGTCTACATTTTAAACATAGCAAATGACTTCCCATGTATATATAAAGCCAGCGGATTTTAAAGTTTTACACTCGAGTGAATTTGGATCTCACCTCCACCGAACACCCTGAAGTGACTTTTCTAACAGTCTGGATAGTCTGCTGAAGAGGACCAAGGAGGAAAATAAACCTTTTGATCCTTCATTAGTTTAAAAGTCCTTTCTACTGGTTTAAAGTTTTGTTTTATTTTATTATACCTTATTTTCCATGGTTGAAGTTTCCTCGTACTACAGCCAGAGCATCGTATGGAGTTTTGAGTTTATCTACAGAAACACTCATGAAGCGGTACAACAAAGTTTAAATGACTAATTCCTTGGAGGGATTCCAGTAGGAGAAAAGATTAAATAGACTGACTCTTCATTCTCTGGAGATGGACATAAATACAACAAACAGGATTAGACCATTTGGTCCCTTGAGACTGCCTGTAGCTGATCTCATTCAAATATACAAAATCGTACAGGAATCAACAGGGTAGATGCAAAATATTTCCACTGGCTGGAATATATGGATCCAAGAGAGAATTTAATGATAAGGGGTAGACCACTCAGGATTAAGATGAGGAACTTCTTCACCTGCGTTCATGAATGTTTGGAATTTTTTGCTCCAGAGGCTCAGCTATTTAGAATGTCCAACACCGAAATCTTACAAATTAGCAGTAGGCCATTAATCTCTTATGGCCTGCTCTATCATTCATTGAGATGCAAGTGAGGCCACAAATTCATATTTCTGCCTTCCCGCCAAATATCTTCAACTCTCTCATTATTCGAGAATCCAACTCTGCCTCTACCATTGTTAGGAGTGCACCAATGACTATGAACTCTCATAAAAAATTGTCTCCTCGTTCTAGTCTCTTCCCTGAGGAGAAATATCCTTTCATTATCCACTCTGTAGCAATTGTTTATTACACATTAAAAACATCAAGGGAAATGGGGATTGTGCATTAAAAGTGTTTAAATAGAGATCACCTCGGATCTCAATGAGAGTAAAATCCAGCAGGGCTGAATAGTCTACTCCTGCTCCATTTCTTATGGCACAAGGGGTTGCACTTAAAAGTGGATCAAGTCAGAAATGCAAATTAATATGATGTCATCTTGGGCAAATCAAGTAAATGATTAAGAGTTTTTGTTTCTAAACAGAGGCTTCTTAAAACAAGAATCTCCAATAGGTGTGTCTAACTGAGTTACTCACCTGAACTAGCATGCCTAGCATTCACACAAAACTGAAACAGTGAAGATTGAGATGCGCTGGCAACTTGTCTAGGATGTCTGACACACTCTCGCCAAGATCAATTTTCAATAAAGAGGTGGAGTGTGTTATCATGGGGGTCAAAGGAATTGCTACAGGGACACCCTAGAGGCTTCACTCAGGAGTTCTGGAATCAAATTCAAGTCCTGGTGCAACCAAATAAAAAAACATTATGCAGCTACTTAGAGCTCAACCTGCATTTGAAGCAGAAACAAAATGCAAGAATAAATCCTTAATTGTTTGAAACTTAGTCTGCTGTTCCCGTTCTACTTGCAGTATAATACGCGAGATGCAGACGTGCTTTAGTAGTCATGCACTCAAAAAGTCATGTGGCCATAAGAATCCTACCAAACATCCCTGACAATGACTAGCTTCACCTCGAAGGGCAAAGACAACAAGATAAGCTCTACTAAATATGAATCATGTTCAAAACCTATGCAGGAGCAAACAAAAAAAAATGTAGTCTTTAAAAGATTAATCTTCAACACTCCTTAAAAAAAGGATCTAGGTAAGAAAAATATGCTGAAAACAGATATTAAACTTCGTACCCATGTACAATAATTGGAGAACAGTGCAAGCTGGAACTTTTATACTCTCTTCAAAAAGTCTGTTTTTAGTTACACTAAAAAGATGTAGTTTCAGAAGTGAAGACAAACTCTAGATGTTAGATTTACACTCAACATACATGCTATTTCAAAAACCATCACAGCAGAAAATAAACCATCACGATGACCATTCGATCATGCATTTTCTGAAGGGCAGAAAATATCAGTACACAAGAGTCATTTCAGAGATTTTGTTTAGCAAAAAATGCCTTTGTTTCTCCACATATTGGATTAACGCAGAGCGGACAACGTAGACTCAATTGTTTGGAAGAAGTTTCTGCAGATTTTAAGTGTGCATCGACCAAATCTGCTAGGGCCTAGAAAGGAAGAATTGTTATTTTATTAGGATTAACAAGTACTTTTACTCAGAATCATCAGTGTTAAGCAATAAGAATTACAACTAAGTGAATGAACAGGTTATGCAACACAACATGGTGTTAGTAGCACACAATTTAATTGCTGATAATCCCAGTTTTAGGCTGCTACACATGATCATAGTTTAACTCTGCACAGCCAATAGTATCACACACTTTTAGTTTGTAGGACAATCATTCCTACAAGTCCACCAGAACACAAAGGACTGAGGAGGACATGAGGATCCACTGAAGTAACTGCCAGAATCTTGGTTTTCATACGATGTCGGAATCATAGAACACACACAGTTTTATTCTTTACTATTGAATTTCGGTAAGGGGGTTTAATAGACCACCTGGTCAGACAAGAACTGCTTTTACTGTAGTAGTGTTGGCTCCCTGACTGATGGGTATTAACCAATCAATTGGGATTTTAATGCAATCTGGCAGCTTTTATGGTAATTTTTTCGGTACTCCCCTCAGAAATATCCAACCTATTCAATTTCACAAAAGGTCATGAAATTTTAATTTGTGATCTCTGCTTTGGGGGAGTTGAAAAACAGTAAATTGTTTTTAAACTAACTGCATTCAAGCCTTTATGCAAAAATATGTCACTGCGACACAGCCATATCAACCCAGAAGGTACTCTGGCCTGATGCTGCTTATTGCTGACTAAGTTAATCATAGGTAGTGCTGCAGAGAAGTTTTAACTGATTTCATTACCTCAGTCTATGACCAATATTCGTCAACTAATGAAACAGGAAATGTTTCTTGTGATCTGATTTAAAGGGAGGAACTGCTTGAATTTAGTTTACATTTCCACAAACTCATATCTCAGAACACTGTACAAACAAACAATTAAGTACTTCTAAAAAGCAGCCATTGTGTTTTGGTAGGAGTGTCAAAAACTGTTCTAAAGAACACTGAACTTAACTAAGCTCAGTCACCTCATTGGATATTATATGAGCAAGTCACTCATAATGAAGTTAACAGCTGTCACTTACAAAGCTGAACAGGGGAGTATAACATGTAGGATCAGAAGTAGGCATTTGAGCCATTGAGCCACTCCATCCTCAACTCCCTTTATCTTCTTACTGATTAAAGTTCTGTCACACCTTGAATATATTTAGCGACGCAGCATCTAAAGACCTCTGCTGTTATGAATTCCATAGATTCACTATCTGCAGAAAAAACTCCTCCTCATTCTGAGCTTATGCTCTCTGGTTCAAGATTTGAAGCTCTTAGTGTCTATTTTTATATTACTTGCTAGTTTGTCCTTTCAGTGTACTTTCATCGACCTTTTTGCATCAATGACCATGCGCCATTATTGAATTAAAAAGGCCTTTATTTTTCTATGTTAAACTGGCAATAGACTTGTAATCTGCAAAGTACACTGCCACAAAAATAATCACGGGGGTTAACTGCTCTACAAAATTAAACATAATAAAACTACATCACCTTTATAAACAGCTGGTTTCCATTTAGTGACTCTGCTCGCCTAATGTTTTCAACACCACACTGAAACAGGTACCAAGGAAAGAAAACAAAAGAAGTTATTTAGAAACACATTTCTCCAAGACATTCATTTCCAATTTTACATGCTGCACAGCAACCCATGTGACCAATCACCGAGAGCACCACCAGGGTCAAATCTAATTCACACTGAAAGTGAAAATCTTCTTTCCACAGTTTTGAGATTTTCACATTAAATGGATTTGTTCATTCGAAAAGATCACACAATAAAAGCATCCCTAACAGAATATTCAATGACAATCTCACTCATAGGGTTTAAATGAAGGCCGATATGTGAGGTAGAAAAAAATTCATCAGTGTAAAAAGACATGTCTTTGAGGTGGAGTTACCTTATATTGATGGACACAATAAAAAGAATCAACACTGAACTGCAGGAGATTGCCTTATGAGACTGACAAGACTAGAATTTAATACCGGTAAATGTTCATTCTTCACATCCTTCAGCTCAAACAGCACAAATGACACTTGGGATCTCACTTGCTCAATCAAAATCACATTGAGCAAGGACTAGTCAATTGTTCAAAAAGAGAGAAAGCAAAAGGGAACAGAAGACAAATTATTCCTATGGATCACCCTTACTCCATTCCAAGCGACTGGCAATGTAGTAACAATGGCTGAACACAGATGGAATTCAGTGCCAACTGTGTGTCAAACATAGGCAAGGAAACCTCCAGCTAATTAGCATATATCCCCAATCCTAAAATTGCCAGCCTTCAACTAATACAAATCATGATATGATAGAGAAATGGTTGAAGGTACTGGGCACTGCAAAGACTGAGCGCCTCAACAGCATTCGGGCATTAGTACTGGAGGCTTGCGCCTCTCGTCAAGCTGTTCTAATACACAGTCATAACACTGGCATCTACCAGACAATGTGGAAAATTATCCAGGTAGTGTTTGATACATGAAAAAATAAGGACAAATCCAACCAGACCAATTACCACCTTGTCAGTATACTCTTGAGCTTCAGTAAAAGTGATAGATGATATAATTGACAATGCTATGTTAAGTAAATGCCACTACATAACACTGCTCTCTGATGGTCGGATAAAGTTCTGCCAGGCCCACTCAGCTCCCAAGTAGCCTCAATCTAAACATTAACGGCTGAGAGTGACAGCCCTTTACATCAAGCCTTCAATTGGCATCAAAGGAGCACTGGCAAAACTGGAGTTAAAGGGAATCGGGAAAACCCTGCTGGTTGGAGTTTTCCCCTGTAGATAGCAAGATATTTTGTGGTTGTTGGAGGTCAATCCTTTTAATTAAGGGATATAACCGCAGGAGTTCCTCAGGTTGGTGTCCTAGATCTAACCATCTTTAGCAATCACAAGGTCAGAGATGCAGGTGGGGAGGAAACTGGAACATAGAAATAGTTCTAGATGGGGTCATTAGGGGCAAGCAAACTGTTTTCTGCAGCAGTGATTGAGAGTCACAAAGGCAGCACTGCCTGCATGGTGCCAGAGTTAAGGACATCTCCTGAGAGCTTGAGAAAAACTTGGAGGAGAGGTGGGAAGTAGTTGTCATCATCCATGTAGGCACTTACGACACTGACAAGTGGAAAGCAGGGTCTATTGGAAGATTTTGAATAGTTAGGATTGAGACCAAAAAGCAGAAACTTCCAGGTAATCCAAACTTTCCTACAGAGAGTGGTGAACTTGGCCCAGACAATCACAAAGGCCAACCTCCCATTTGTAGAATCCATCTACCAGGCCCGCTGTGAAGGAAAGGCAGCCAACATTCTCAATGATCCATCCCACCCTGGCAATGCTCTTCTACAACCTCCACCATCGGGGAGAAGGTACAGAAGCCTGAACATACCAGGCAACATCCTGGTAAATTTCTCCTTCACCCTTTCCAATGCTTCCACGTCCTTCCTATAATATGCCAACCAGAACTGTATGCAATACTCCAAGTGCGGCCGCACCAGTTTTTCTTTTTACAGCTGCAACATGACCTCATGGCTCCTAAACTCAACCCTCTACCAATAAAACCTAATACACCGTACGCCTTCGTAACAACCTTATCAACCTGAGTATCAACTTTCAGGGACCTGTGCACATGGACACAGAGATCTCTCTGCTGATCCACACTACCATTAGCCTATTTCTCTATATTCTGTTGCTCCTTCCAAAGTGATTCACCTCACACTTTTCCACATTAAACTCTATTTGCACCTTTCAGCCTAGCTCTGCAGTTTATCTATGTCCCTCTGTAACCTGCAACATCCTTCTGCATGGACCACGACTCTACGGACTTTAGTGCCATCTGCAAATTTACTAACACATCCTTCTACTCTCTCATCCAAGTCATTTATAAAAATGACAAACAGCAGTGGCCTTGCAGTATACCACTAGTAACTGAACTCCAGGATGGACATTTCCCATCAACCACCATCCTTCTGCCTTCTTTCAGCTAGCCAGTTTCTGATCCAAACTGCTAAGTCACCCTCAATCCTACGCCTCTATATTTTCTGCATGAGCCTACCATGGGGAGCCTTATCAAACACTTTACTAAAATTCATATACACGACATCAACCACTTTACCCTCATCCCCCGTTTGGTCACTTTCTCAAAGAACTCAATAAGGTTTGTGAGGCACGACCTAACCTTCACAATTTCAGCTTCACATTCAGTAGCTTCATGATTACTCCATCTCCTATGAACCTCCTGGGGGTTTATCACTGACTCAAAATGGGACTGGACTGGCCAAGTAAATATGTGGCTGCAAGTATAGGTCAGATGCTGGGGATTGTGTGGTAAGTAACTCATTCCCTTACTCTTTGAACCATGTCCATCAGCTACAAGGCATAAGTCAGGAGTGTGACAGAACACTCTCCACATACTTGAATTAGTGCAGATCCAGCAATATTCAAGAAGTATGCCACCATCCAGGACAAAGCAACTCACTTGACTGTCACCCTATTGTACACCATCAACATTCACTCTCACCAATATCAAAGTATACTGGTAGTGTGTATTATGCATAAGTTGCACTGCAACAAATCACCAAGGTTTCTTCTATGGTATCTTCCAAACTCATGACCTCTAGCACCTAAAAGAATGCATGCAACAGATGCACGATGAACAGTACCATCTGCAAGATCCCTTCCAAGCCACAACCATCCTGTCTTGGAACTATTTCATTCTTTTCACTGTTACTGGGATATCTTGCTGGAACTCTACGCCTAACGGTACCATGGGTGCCATGCACAATGATTCAACAAGGGAACTTACCATCACTTTCTCAAGGGCAATTAGGAATGGACAAGAAATATTGGCTTAGCTAGCAACATCCACATCCAGTGAATAAATAAGATTAATTGGATAGAAACACAGCTAATTTGTTGAGGATGGGCAAAGAAAAACAAAATAAATAATACTTGTTGCAATTTTACATAAGAAAGACATCTTTCAAGCAGTTTAATTTCACTCTATAGTAAAGATGGTAATTTTCCTTCAGTGAACTTAGAGAACATGCTAAGTTTATTTCTTGTGTTGTTATTTTTACTGTATTTAACTGATTGGGATCTCTTATTCTCAAACTATATCTTGTAGCTTTAGTCACCCCCATGAAAGGAAACAGCTTCTTGGTATCTACCCTACACAGTCCACTTAGGATCTTATATATTGCAGTAGCGATCAACTTGCATTTCTGCTAGATGCGAAAGATCAATTTACCATATATACTCATGTAAAAGTCAAATTTTTAGACTATTTGTTAAGGTTAAATATATGGAGTCGACTACTACATGGATAATATTTTTGAGAGGCTGAAATTCATGCATTGAGAGTGTGATGCTGGAAAAGCACAGGAGATCAGGCAGCATCTGAGGAGCAGGAGAATCAACATTTTGGGTGTAAGCCCTTCATCAGGGTTCAAGCAACCTGCTGGATATATTAAGACACACCTCCCGAGCAGGAAGGATTTGAGCCCAGATCTGGCTCAGATGTAAAAGACAGTACCACTGCACCACAAGTCTCTATGTGAAGTGATTAAAACAGAACGTAGAGTTATAGAATCAGAGATATAAAGCATGGAAACAGACCCTTTAGTCCATCTCGTCCATGCCAACCAGATTTCCTGTATAAATCTAGCCCCATTTGCCAGCATTTGGCCCATATCCCTCTAAACCCTTCATATTCATATACCCATCCAGGTACCTTATAAATGTTGTAAACATAACAGTATCCACCACTTCCTCTGGCAGCTCATTCCGTACACGCACAACTTTGTGTGAAAAGTCCCTTTTATACCTTTCCCCTCTCACCTTAAATCTGTGCCCGCTAGGTTTTGAGTCTCTCGCCTCTGGCAAAAGAACTTGCCTATTTACCCTCTAGAAGGTCAGCTTCCGATCTTCCAGGGAAAATAGTCCTGAATCCTTTCAAATTTTACAAAAGCCTTCCAACAGGAGGGAGACCATAATTGCATGCAATACTTCAAAAGTGGCCAAACCAATGTCCTGTGTAGCCGCAACATGACCTCCCAACTCCTATACTCAATGCACTGACCAATAAAGACAAGCATACTAAACGTCTTCTTCATTATCTTATCGACCTGCAACTCTACTTTCAAGGAACAATGAACATGCACTCCAAGGTCTTTGTTCAGCAACACACCCTAGGACCTTACCATTAAGTATATTCAACCAGCACTGATATACCTTTCCAAAATGCAGCACCTCACATTTATCTAAATTAAACTCCATCTGTCACTCCCCAGCCCACTGGCCAAACTGATTAAGATCCCATTGTACTCTAAGGTAACCTTCTTTACTGTCCATTACACCTCCAATTTCAGTGCCAAATCTACTAACCATATCTATGTTCACATCCAAATCTGTTATATAAATGACAAAAAGCAGTGGACTCAGCACCAATCCTTGTGGCACACTGCTGGTCACAGGCCTCCAGTTTGAAAAGCAACCCCCCTCCTCCACCCTCTGTCCTCTACTTTTGAGACAGTTCTGTATCCAAGTAGCTAACTTGAAAAATGCACTTCAACCAGGTAGGACCCATTTATCATTCCTTCATAAGCCCTGCAACCCAGGAATGAATTAAGTGAACCTTTGTGAACTACGTCTAAAAGCAATTCTATGTTTTTTTTCATAATCAGGAGACAATATATGTAGACAATATTTCAGATGTGGTTTCACACGACCACCTGTACAGCTGCATAAGATGTTTCTACTTTTACATTCAATTCCTGCACATCTTCATAATGCAAAAATCATAATTTGCACCTTGTGTGCAAGGAACTAAGAATCCTGCAAAAACATATTATTAATGAAAGCAATTAATCATGACTGCGTTTTAACTTGGATTTGAGAGCCCACTTTTTTCCACTGGAAGTTCCATCTACCAAGATAAAACGATGATTAAGTATATCATGGTAAGCCCTTGCATAACAAAAATAAATCTCTCACTTCCTTAACCAATATAGGGAGATTGCCAAGATGACCATGCATCACAAACAACCTGACAACTCACCTCATTGGCTAAGATTTGCGCATATTCTATATCAAGTTCATGCAGTGTTTCAATGTGATCACTGGTGAAAGCAATAGGAACCAATAATAAGTTTTTGTTGCCTCTCTCACACAATCCTTTGATGGTGTCATCTGTAGAAGGTCCAAGCCAGGGCATAGGACCAACCTGTATTAAAAGAAATATAAATTACATCATTAGCAGAAGTACACTATTAAGAAGAGCTAATGCACAACGGTTCAGGTTATTTACACCTGATTTTTCTATACTTATGTCAACCATTATGATGTTCTCAGGTGCAGGAGGACATGAACCAAATGAGCTTCAATAGCTGTAGTGACTGTCAATCACCTGCAGGTGTCACTTGATGACAGTATTTCATGTCCTGTCACTTTAAAATGAAATACCACATCACAATGTATAACAATTTCCCATTACATAATTTCTTCAGTTTATCAATTCTCTATCAGTTCTACCCAGTTCAAATGTAGCCCCGTTGACTAAAATTTATTCAACATCATTTTAAAACAGTCTGAAAAGGATGGGTCACAAAAGTACACAGTAAAGTGGAATAAATACATGAAACCTTATTTTGTGGTATAGTATCAAAGTCTCCCTATCGGTAGACCCTAAACTTTTCCAGAATGAATTAGATTTTCAGTAAAATGTTAACCATTCAGTTGGACCCTACCAAGATCTACTGATGCAATACCTGCAATGAGCTAGTTGCTCCAATGATATTTCACAAGATTTGTTCACTCAAAATTTTTAAATCTCCCTGTCTTACTCAGCCTGAGCCCAAGAACAGCAAGTTACATTGGGAGGGCAAAAAGTAGCCACAGTAAACTGACAGAATGGTTTTTCGATCTGCATGCACGTATTCAAAGATCGATACAAAACTAACAACACAAAACAAGTATATTAAGGGGTATGAAGTAAAGGCAAGTAAATAGAATCAAGGTATAATTTAGTCACACTGTTGGACAGTGGAATTGGTTTAATATTCCAGGTGTAATCTTCCGCAAATAAATAAATAATGGTATGGAGTAATGTATGTTACCTTAGACTGCCACACCAGCCTGTATGGGTTACTGAAATTTAGCATTTCCATGACTCGCTGAACGGTTGCTCCCACCTCCTGTGGATAGGGGTCACCACGATTCACCACCTGAAATACAGACAGTGCTAACAAATAATAGTAGCATAATGGATTCCATATAGTTAGTTATTCAAAAATACACAATGGACAATAAATGCTGGCTTTGGCAGTAATGTGTACATTCAATTATTTAAATATATTCCCAATTAACAACTTATACTCTGTAAATACAATGAAACAATATGTCAACTTATGACAAAGTACCTCACAAAGTTCCCATTCTCTACGTTCCAGTGGTTTATCATAAAAGTTGCTTATTCCAACACCTATCAAAATACAGTGAACATATCTGTAGCCAGATTCTACTCTGAGCACTTCTTTTCCCTCCCATAAGGTTTATTTACTTTGCAAATACAGCACAGAAACAATTTTCATACACTGCGTGCATGGCAACTAATGTAGGCTGAAGTGAACTGCACAAGAAACCATGGTATTGGCATTGTGGGATTTAAAGGCCAAAAGTATTTCCTCTATTGCTAACTCAATTATCCAAAAAGAAAATCAACATTTGATTCCAGACCAAGCTGGTTACAGTGCCCATCCTCAAAGTTACAGTACAAACACCATACATAATTACTTCTCCAGGCAGAAATTTTCATATCAATTCCAGATAGAATTTGAAATAGCTAGGATTTAAAATGGTGACCAAACATGCTTTGTCATGAAAGTGAAAATAACTTTTGTTCAGGAAGCCAAATGTTCTGCCAACACCTTGAAAACTGCTTTGGAAGGAAAGAGGGGCCTTTTTGTCAACCTGGATGGAATTTGAAATGGTTTCAGAAACAATTTCTTTTTAAATTCCCTCTTAGGACTTGGGGGCTGTTAGCTGGCCAGCAATTATTACCCATCCTAAAGTGTCCTTGAGAAGGAGGTGGTGAGTTGTTTTCTTGAACTTCTGCAGTCCATGATCTGTAGGTTGAACCACAATGCCATTCAGGAGGGAATTCCAGTGACAGTAAAGAAACGGCGATATTTTTCCAAGTCAGGATGGCGAGTGACTTGGAGGGGAACTTGCAGGTGGTGGACTTCCCACATATCTGCTGCCCTTGCCCTTCTAGATGGAAATAGTTGAGAGTTTGGAAGGTGCTGTCTGAGGATCTTTGGTGAACTTCTGCAATGCATCTTGTAGATAGTACACGCTGCTGCTACCGAAATTCAGTGCTAGATGAAATGAATCCTTGTGAATGTGGTGCCAATCAAGTGGACTGCTTTGTCCTGGATGGTGAAAAGCTTCTTGAGTTTTGTTGGGGTTGCAATCATCCAGCCAAGAGGGGAGTATTCCATTCAACTCCTGACTTGTGCCTTGAAATGGCTTTGGGGAGTTAGGTGGTGAGTTACCTGCCACACTATTCCTAGCATCTGACCAGGTCTTGTGTTTATATGGAGAGTTCAGTTCAGGTCAATTGTGGGGGATTCAGTGATGGTAAAAACTTTAAAAAGTCAAAGGCTAATGGCTATATGGTTTCTTAGGCCATAAGATATAACAGCAGAAATTAGGATATTCGGCCCATCGAGTCTGCTCTGCCATTTAATCATAGCTGATAGGTTTTTCAAGCCCATTGTCCGCTTTCTCATCATAACATTTGATCTCCTTGGCAATCAAAACCTTACCTACCTCTGTTTTAAATATAGAGTCATAGAGATGTCCAGCACGGAAACAGACCCAAATGATCTGGCCTCTACAGCCTTCTGCGGCAATGAACGCCAAAGATTCACCACACTCTGGCTGTGCCCTCGGGTCCTTGTCTCTCCTGCGAATGGAAACATCATCCCAATCTCCGCTTTACCAAGGCCATTCAGTGTTCTGAAAGTTTCAATCAGAAGCCCCTCATCTTTCTAATCTCCACTGAGTATAGTCCCAGAGTCTCAAATGTTCCTCATATGTTAAGCCTTTCATTCCTGGGATCATTCTCATGAACTTCCTCTGGACCTGGTCCAGGTCCAACAGATGTTTGCTAAGGCGTGGGACCCAAAATTGCACAAATACTCAAAATGTGGTCTGACCAGAGCCTTATAAAGCCTCAGAAGTACATCCCTGCTTTTATATTCTAGTCCTTGAGATGAATGACAACATTGTATTTGCCCTCCTAACTAGTGACTCAACCTGCAAGTTTATCTTAAGAGAAAACTAGACTCGGACTCCTGAATCCCTTTGAACTTCCAATTTCGGAATTTTTGCCCCACTTAGAAAGTAGCCCATGCCTCCATTCTTCTGACCAAAGTGTATGCTCTCACACTTAAGGGCGGCACAGTGGTTCAGTGGTTAACACTGCTGCCTCACATTCCAGGGACTGGGTTTGATTCCAGCCTCAGGCAATTTCTGCGTGGAGTTTGCACATTCTCCCTGTGCCTGCGTGTGTTTCCTCTGGGTACTCCGGTTCCCTCCCACAATCCAAAAGATGTGCAGGATAGGCGAATTGGCCGTGCTAAATTGCTCATAGTGTAGGTTATTAGTCAGGGGTAAATATATGTTAGGGGAATGGGTCTGGGTGGGTTGCTCTTCGGAGAGTCAGTATGGACTTGTTAGGCCGAAGGGCCTGTTTCCACACTATAGGGATTTGAATTAATACTTTCCCAAGTTATATTTCATCTGCCACTTGTGCCCAATCTCCTAACCTGTTTAAATCTTTCTGCCACCTCAATACTACCTGCTCCATCACCAATCTTTGCATCTGCACACTGAACCAGAATGCCTGCAGTTCTTCATCCAGATCATTAAAGTATAAAGTGAAAAGTTGTGTTCCAACACCAACCCTTGTGGAACACCACCAGTCACCAGTTTCCATCCTGAGAAGGACCTTTTTATCCCCACTCTCTGCCTCCTGCCAGACAGCCAATCTTCTATCCATGCTAGTACCTAGCCTCTCTCACCATAGGTCCTTATCTTACGCAGCAGCCTCCTGTGTGACACCTTATCAAAGGCCTTCAGGAAGTCCAGATAGATAACATCTATTGGCTCTCCTTGGTCTAACCTGCTTGTTACCACCTCTTATTGGAAGTGGTAATTGCCTGGCGTTCGTGGTGACCAAATATTACTTGTCACTTGCCAGCCTGAGCCTGGATATTGCCCATATATTGTTGCATTTGAACATGCACTGCTTCAGTATCTGAAGAATTGCGATTAACGCTGAACATTGCCAATGACGGCACAAATAGCCCCACCTCGGACCTTATGATAGAGGAAAGGTCATTGATGAAGCAGCTGAACATGGTTGCGCCTAGGGCACCACCCTGTGGAGCTCCTGTAGAGTTGTCAAGGAGCTCAGATGACTGACCTCCAACAATCACAACCATCTTCCTATTTGCCAGGTATGACATCAACCAGCAGAGAGTTCATCTGCAATACCCATTGGTCCCAGTTTTGCTTGGGCTCCTCGATGCCGCACTTGGCTGAATGCAGCTTTGAAGTCAAGGGTAATCACTTTCACCTCACCTCTGGAATTCAGCTCTTTGGTCCATGTTTGAACTAAAGCTATAATGAGGTTAAAGAGCTGAGTGACCCTGGCAGAACCTCAACTGGGCGTCCCTGAGCAGGCGCTGCTTGATTGCACTGTTCCCATGAATGAATAAATAACTGATGGGGTGATAACTGGCCAGGTTGGATTTGTCTTGCTTTGTGCCTACAGAACACACCTAAGCAATTTTCCACATTGTTGGGCAGATAACAGTGTTGTAACTGTATTGGAAGAGCTTGGCTGGGGGCACAAGCCTTCAGTACTTTTGCAGAAATGTTGTCAGGGCCCATAGCCTTTGCAGCATCCAGTGCCTCCAACCGTTTCTTTATGTCATGTGGAGTGAATCTTATAGGCTAAAGAATAGCATCTGTGTTGCTGGAGGAGCACAGCAGGAGGCCCAGGTGGATCATTTACTCGGAACATCTGGCTCAAGATTTCTGCAATGCTTCAGCCTTATCTTTTGCACTTACATGTTGGCCTTTTCTGTCACTGGGATTTTTGTGCAGCCTGCTCCTTCAGAGTTGTTTAATGTCTACTACCATTCACTTGATGTGGGAGGACTGCAGAGGTTACAGCTGATCCGTCAGTTATGGAATTGTTTAGCTGTGTCTAACATTTGCCGTCTGGCATGCAAGCAATCCAGTTTGGTACTTTATCAGGCTGACCCTTCATTTTTTGGTATTCCTGATGCTGCTCCAGGCATGGCATCCTGCAACCTCCATTGAACCAGAGTTGACCCCTTGGCTTGATGGTAATGGTTGGGTGGGAGAGAAGCTGGGCTAAGAGGTTGCAGATTGTGCTGCAGTACAATTCTGCTGCTGTTGATGGCTCACTGCGTCTCATGGATGCCCAGTGTTGAGTTGCTAGACCTGTTCACAAATCTATCCCATTTAGCATGGTAACAGTGCCACATAATATGTTGGACGGTATTCTTAAGGTGAAAGCAGGACTTAATCTCCACAGAACAGTGGTCACGCTTACAGTTATTGTCATGGACAGATGCATTTGCAGCCGGCAGACTGGTAAGGACAGAAGACAAGTATGTTTTTCTCTCTTGGTTCCCTCACCACCTGCCACAGACCCAATCTGGCAGCTGTCTTCTAAGATCCAATCAACTTGATCATTAGCACGGTTGCCGAATCACTTGGTGGTGGACAATGAAAACCCGCACCGAGAGTACATTTTGTACTGTGCCACCCTCAGTGATTCCTCCAACTGTTGTTCAACATGGAGGAGTACTGATTCATCCCAATGAAGGGCTTTTGCCTGAAATGCTGATTTTCCACTCCTCAGATGCTGCCTGACCGGGTGTGCTTTTCCAGCACCACTCTAATCTAAACTACTGATTCATCAGCCGAGTAAGGGCTGTACTTGATGATCAGCAGGCTTCCTTGCTCATGTTTAGCTTGAAGCTATGAGACTTCCTTGGGTCTGGAGTCAACATTGAGGACTCCCAGGGCAACTCCCTGTATACCATGATGCTACTACCTCTGCTGGGTCTGTCCTGCTGGTAAGACAGAACATATGTGGACCAGATAAAGTGAGTATAGCAGACTTTGTTCTCTGAAGGACATCAGTGAGTCAGATGGATTTTTCCAACAATTAATAATAGTTTCAGGTTCATAATTCCATATACTTTTCACTAACCATAAGATTAAAGTTAGGCTATTTGGTTCATTGAGTCTTTGCCACTATTCAATCATGGCAGGTATGATTATTAACCCCATACTCCTACTTTTTTCCTCTAACTTTGATCTCCTAACTAATCAAGAACTTTCTCTATTTTAAACATATTCAATGACCTGGCCTCCAAAGCCTTCTGTGGTAATGAGCTCCACAGATTAACCAGTCTCTGGCTGAAGAAATTCCTTCTGACCTCAGTTCTAAAGTGCCATTCCTTCACTCTGAGGCTGTGCCTTTAGGTCCAAGTCTCTCCCATTAATGGAATGAGCTTCGCCATGTCCATTCCATCCAGGTTTCTCTGTATTTTGTAAAGTTTAATCTCACATCATTCTTCTGAACTCCAAGTACAGATCCAGAATCCTCAACCACTCCTCCCAATAAGCCCTCATCCTTGAAATCATTCGTGTAAACCTACTCTGCACCCTTTCCAAGGCCAGCACATCTTTCCATAGATTACAGTGCCCAAAACTGCTCATAATATTCCAAATGCAATCTGACCAGAATCTTATACAGCCTTAGCTGTGCATCCCTGTTCCTGTTTCCTAGTACTCTTGAAATTAATGCTGACATTGCACTTGCCTACCAACTGCCAAATGAACCTGTATGTTAGCCTTAAGGGAACCGTGAACTAGAACTCCCAGATCCCCTTATGCTTCAGACTTAAGCCTTCCCCAACATTCAGAAAATAATCTACATCTCGGTTCTTCCTATCAAAGTACATAACCTCACACATTCCCACTGTATTCCATCTGCCACTTCTTTGCCCACTCTCCTAGCCTGCTCAAGACCTTTTGTAGCTTTCCTGCCTCCTCAACATTAACTGTCCCTCTTCCTATCTTTGCATCATCTGCAAAACTTAGCAACAATGCCGTCAGTTTAACCTGACACTCTGCCTTTTCCAAGTCAGCCAATCTTCTATTCATGTAAGAACCTTTCCCCTAACATCATGGGATCTTATCTAATTTAACAGCCTCCTGTGTAGCACCTTTCAAAAGACTTGTGTAAATTCAAATATATCACATCCGCTGACTCTCCTTTGTCTAACTTTGGATTCAAGTTCCAACATCTGTTCTGGCAGAATTCAAACTGAGTTCCCAGAACATTTTCACAAGACTACGATTACAGAAACTCAGCTAATACCACTAGGCCATTGCTTGCTTGTTATGTCTTTAATCTCAGTTGCTCCCCTAACTTACAAAAATTTTTTAAAAAAAACCTGTGATAAAATAGTTAATGAGCACAACCAAGACAAGACAGAATATTTTGGATAGATCAGCTGAAAAAATGAAGTCAAATACAAATTCAAAACTGGACCAGAAGCATATAAAACTTAGCAAAGTATGCAAAAAGCCAGAATCCACTAGGGTGTATTTCTAGTTAAACTGATTCTTTCAAACACAAGTTTGCTCAAAAGGCACTTACAGACATAGGCAGAGAATGAGCAGAGAACAAAATGACTACATCATCTCTTTTCTTAGATGGAAATCGATCAAGTTCCTGCCGTATATGGTCTGCAAAGCACTGCAAGGTAAATAAAATCTGTTAACCAAACAATTATTAATATAGAATGAGTGTTGGTGCACTTAAAAAAACAACTGATACTTATTCTGAATTAACTGTCAGTTCTTAGATGATCAAAAGCGTTTTATTTGCAAAGTCAAGTAACCCTAAAAAAGTAATTAAGTTTGAATAGTAGACAGTTCATCAGTGACAGATTGTATCGTCAGCACCTTTAACACCCAAGACAAATTAAGGTGTATCATTTGAAGAGCACAACTAAACTGCTAAGCTTCTGAAGGAATTACCAGTAGATAAAGGGCCAAGAGACTATATGGCACACTTTTAGTTTCCTCACAATAAATCACACTGCTGATATACAGCACTTGTAAGAAGCACTTGACAGGACTCAAAGCCATGCTTTACTTTAAAATACAGAGTAAAATTAAAACCCACAACCAAAAGTTTAAATTTTGCCAATTTCTTAGTCCCATCGGGGAAAACTCTGATGGTTGGAGTCATACCGGTCACACAGAAATATGGTTGTGGGTGTTGAACCGCTGCAGTGCTTGGAGTAAGGTACATTCATTGTTCTAGTAGTCAGCTACAGAGAAAAGCACGTCTAGGAACTGCATTTGATACTGAGTATTCCAAAGTAAGAGAAAAAACAACAAATGGATCCACAGCCATTACCTGAATTAATAAAGGATGTGTTGGCCACCTGTCAATCGTACTCCATTTCATCTTTGGTGCTGCTCTCCTCCCATTATAGTACCGATAAATTGCATTTAAACTACTTCCTATGAAAGAAAACCAATCAAATAAACTCTTACCTCACACTAGTCAATCAATTCTGGGAATCTCACCATTTTCCATTCAAACAGTGAATGAAATGTTGCACTAAGGTGGAATATATGTTTTACACTTTTAAGACAGCAAAGAGTATAGGTGCTTGGTATAAGTCACACAAACAGAGAAAACTTGGGAAAATACAAAGTAAGAGATTAAATTATGATGGAAGGACTCAAAGCATTCATTTTATAAGTCAGAAGACTGGAAACATAACTGTTAAGGAAAGTATAGAATTGTATAGTTTCCCAATCTCCAAAAGGCTTCATTAAACCCAAATGCTAATAAGAAGCACCTGCCTCACACTTTGCCTTCTGCTGGGGCTATAGAGTTCCTGACCTTATTATAGTCTTGGTTCAAACATGGACAAAAGAAATGAATTCCAGAGGTGAGATGAAAGCAATATCCTCCTTGATATCACGTTCCATTTGACTGAGTGCCCAATTAAGGAGCCCAAGCAAAACTGGAATCAATGGGAATCGGGGAAAACTCTGATGGTTGGAGTCATACCGGTCACACAGAAATATGGTTGTGGGTGTTGAACCGCTGCAGTGCTTGGAGTAAGGTACATTAATTGTGCTGTTGGGGAGGGAGTTCAAGACTGTAACTTTGACAGTGACGGTTATGTGGAGAAAGGTAGGACTGCAGATCAGAGTCAAAAAGTGTGGTGCTGGAAAACTACAGCCAGTCAGGCAGCATTTGAGGAGCAGGAGAATCGACATTTCGGATACAAGTCCTCCATCTGGAATTGAAGCTTGTAGGCCAAGGGGGCTGAGAGATAAATGGGAGGGGTGGGGCTGGGGGAAGACAGCTGGGAATGCGATGGGTAGATGAAGGTGAGGGTGAAAGTGATAGGTTGGAGAGGAGGGTGGACAGATAGGTGGGAAGGAAGATGGACAGGTAGGACCATTCAAGAGGGTGGCGCCAAGTTTGAAGGTTAGGACTGGGATAACATGAGGAATGGGGAAACTGGTGAAATCCACATTGATCCAGTGTGGTTGGAGGGTCCCAGCGCAGAAGAGGAGACGTTCTTCCTTCAGACGCCAGGTGGTTAGGATTTGGCAATGGAGGAGGCCCAGGACCTGCATGTCCTTGGCAGAGTGGGAGGGTGAGTTAAAGTGTTCAGCCATAGGGTGATGGGGTTAGTTAGTGATTAGGAAAAGAATTAGCAAGTGATAGTGGGTCTCATAAATCTGCTACATTTGTCCCTCTTGGTGGTAGTGGTCACAAGTTTGGAAAGTTGTGAAATCAGGGGAACCTTGAAGAGTTACTACAGTGCATCAAGAACATGATACACACACTCCTCAGACTTGCTGTTATAGTCAGTACTTGTACAACTAGTCCAGTTATTTTAAAAATTTAGTGATACTTCTATACCTTATGCAAGAAATTCAGAAAATCTGCACATGGGTACAAATTTCATTGCAAATAAACCGGAATTTAATATTGAGTAGATCTTAGTTATACTTGTGCAGAAAAGTTGAGACAAGAGAGATTACATCGGCCCTATGGTCTACTATTACTCCTCCTATTTCATGTGCTTGAAAACAGTATGAACATCTCCCAGGTGTGGAAAGGCATGGATGTCAACATTCAAATGTGAAGGCACTCAGATTTCCTGCTCTAGCTAGACTCCCACAAGACCAAGGAGTCATAGGCTTAACACATTCTACAGCCCAGACAGAATTAGAGCAACAAGAAGTTTTCAGTTAAAACAGGATTCTACTGAACAATGTGCAACTGGCGTACAGATTATTACTAAGCTTTCAAGTACTGTTTTAAGGCAAATTTGAGTATTCATATAAATTTAAGGGCTGTGGTTGATAACAAAGACAATACGTCAAAAGGGGATTGGTGGGGATCAATTAATTCAATTAACAGAACACCTGGATTGCCAACATTGTGGGTTCAATTCCCGGACCAGCTGAATTTATCACAAAGGATTCTCCTTCTCTTGCTGTTGTGCTTTTTTTTTGTTCTTTGTTCTCAACCTCTCTTCCTGCCTGAGGCTTGGTGACCCTCCAGTTAAACTCAGCATCAGTCATCTCTCTTTCTCTTGTGACAGGCCAGACCTATGGACCTCTGGGACGATGGCAACTCTACCTTCAGTGGTTCGAAAGTCAAGTATTCATAATGCTAAAACTGAACAAGAAGTTTGAACTCGCACAAAATAAAACAAACTAAATGTTCGACTGAATATGGAGCATATTGCCTGCATTTATAAACTCAACTCTAGTCTATACAGAATATTTTGGCAAAAACAAAATGGATTTTACTAGGTAAGTTAGCTTTACACAGGGTATTTCGAATGCAGGCATGTGAATTAAAATTAAACTGGACTGGTGGTGTACAAGTGCTTTGTACCCCTTCAGCAAGGGAATGTTTAACATCAAGTATATCAGCCACTGACAGTCTGCAGACAGTTATATGCGTAGCTCAAACATTTGCGTCCTGCCCTTATGGAATAGAAGAAGTGGGATAAGGTGGAAAGAATTCCTTCAATAAAGAATAGATCTTGAAGGTAGCCTCATACTTAGAAAATAGTTTTAAAAACTTTCAACTTTTAGTGAACAGCATTATTCACTTTAGACATCTAACACGGCAATACCTGTGGTCGAACAGCTGTATTGAGGATATTGTGTAAAAGCTACTGCTCGCTCAATTCCATCTCTCTCCATCTCTTCCACCGCTTCTTCTGTTAGAGGATGAACATATCGAAAACCAATATAAAACTTGTGCGGTGCTGAAAAATAAAATGGCAAACAAGTTGATCATTATTTCCATGTAATGTAACTGGAAACAGAACAGGATTGTCACATAACTCAAAGTTCCAATCACTGTAAAGCGCTGGCTGCATGACACATTTTTAGAATAGTTTTTGAAAAGGGGAGACAAAGAAAAACAAATAACTACAGGCCAGTCAGCTTACAAACTGTCTGCTTTACAGAATGTAACAGCAGAGCATTTAGAAATAATAAAATCAAACAGAGTCAATGTGACTTCATGAAGAGAAAATCATACCTGCCAAATCATGTATTTGAGGATGTAATAAGCAAAATAGATAATGGGGAAGCAATGTATGCAATATATTTGAATGTTCAGTTATATAATAACATACCACACATTAGGCTACTTAGGATAATCCATTGGAGGTAGTTTATTAGCATGGACAGAGGATTGGCTAAATAACAGAACAAAGTTGGCAAAGGAAGGCATTTTCAGGATGGCAACCTCCAGCTAGTACCACAGAGATCAGTCATGGGCCACAATTATTTACATTGGATGAAGAAATTGAACAAGTTTGGGGATGACAGACCAAAGTAGAAGGCTGCACACTAACATCAGCAATGTGCACCTGGAACTGCTGGAACTGCAATCGCCTTCCAAACTACCCACAGGCATGTGCATGTGCATAGGCATAACATTGTGACAATGTTGTTCCTTTAACAGGGCTATGCTGTCCTGAGATTTTTTTCAAAAGGGTTTGTAAATAGCAGAGGTTCCGAACTGTCTGGAAATATCTACTTGAGAAGGCTTTTAAGTCTTTCTTTTAAAACACTTGCACAATGAGGGGGAGTGGCCAGTTCTACCAGTTCAGGTTTGGTTTGATTTTAGCAAGCAATCTGTTTGAGGCTAATGGTCAAGTTTTAACTAGGGAGAAACTTCCCGGATTCACCAAAGGTTTTCTGGCTGACTCTGAGATTTCTCCTACAAGAACCGGTGTCTGATTTTACAGATTTTGCCAAGGGGGTGTTCATGGGGATGTTGTAAGTATTTGGAACAGCATAATTAAGTTGTGAGAGAGTCGATTGGGTTTTCAGATGGGTTAAGTTATCTAAATTCAGTTCCCTTTTGTTCGTGTTGCATTCAGTAGTCTGTAAATAAATTCTGCTCTGTTTAAAACTGAGTAGTTGGGTCAGCTACATCAGTCCTTGAATATCCATTTTACATCTGCTTAAAACAAGAAAAGTTAGGGTCTGAGTTGCCTTCTTGAGGGGGTCTGACCTGACCTGACCAGTACAAAGCTGGATGTCTAAGAAGCATTTGCATTTTATGTGCACAATTCCAGTGTTCACTTACTGCCCCTCACCCCTCTTGCTTGCAATACTCCAACTGTTGTACTGGCACCTCCTTTGCCCTGCCACTTCTTTCACTCGTGCCCTGCTCTCTCATAAGGAACAATAAAAACCAAGCAGTGCAAGACAATAATTGGGAGAGAGGCATATCCCTATCCCTTTCCATCACTAAAATAAACATAACTGAATTGTTGTCACTATCACCAAATGCTCACCTACTTGTGGGCGGCATGGTGGTACAGTGGTTAGCACTGCTGCCTCACAGCGCCAGAGACCCGGGTTCAATTCCCGCCTCAGGCGACTAACTGTGTGGAGTTTGCACGTTCTCCCCGTGTCTGCGTGGGTTTCCTCCGGGTGCTCCGGTTTCCTCCCACAGTCCAAAGATGTGCAGGTTAGGTGAATTGGCCATACTAAATTGCCTGTAGTGTTAGGTAAGGGACAAAATGTAGGGGTAGGGGTGGGTTTCGCTTCGGCGGGTCGGTGTGGACTTGTTGGGCCGAAGGGCCTGTTTCCACACTGTAATCTAATCTAATCTAATCTAATCTAATCTAATCTAATCACTCTACTTCCAAATCTAACAACTGGCCGGGTTCATTTCCCAGGACCAAATCCAATGTGGCCTCACCCCTTGTTGACCTGTCTACATACTGTGTCAGGACACCCTCATGCACACATTGGAAAAAACGTGACCCATCTAAAAGTACTCAAACTACAGTATTTCCAGTCAATATTTGGAAAGTTAAAATTCTCCATAACTACCCCTTTACTCTTGCTCTTATCCAGAATTATCTTTGCTATCCTATCCTCTACATCACTGGAACTATTTGGAGCCCTACAGAAAATTCCCAACAAGGTGACCTCTCCTTTCCTGTTTCTACCCTCAGCCCATACTACTTCAGTACACGAGTCCTCAACTGTCTTTTCTGCCACCGCAATACTTTCCTTGACTAACAATCCCACACCTCCCTCTATTTTCCACCTTCCCTCTTCTTACTGAAACATCTAAATCCTGGAATCTGCAACAACCAGTCCTGTCCCTGCTCTATCCAAGTCTCTGAAATGGCCACAACATTAAAGTCCCAGGTACCAACTCATGTTGCAAGTTCACCCACCTTATTCCTGATGCTCCTGGTGTTAAAGTTAACACACTGCAAACCACCTTCCTGCTTGCCGGTGCACTCTTACGATCTTGAAACCTTATTTATGACCTGACTATTCTCAACGTCCTGGTCACTGGAGCTTCAATTTGAGTTCCCAAACTCCTACTGAATCAGTTTAAACCCTCCTGAAGAGCATTAACAAATTTTCCCCCCAGGATACTGGTACCCCTCTGGTTCAGGTGTAGATCATCCGTTTTTAGAGGCCACACTTACCCCGGAATGAGCTCCAATTATCGTGGTATCCTAAACCGTCTCTCCTGTACCATGCCTTCGGCCACGTATTCAACCTCTCTCTCTCTCTCACTATTCCTCGCCTTGCTAGCAAGTGGCATGGGTAACAAAATCAGAGATAACAAGTCTTTGTTCCAATTCCAAGCTTCCATCCTAGCTCCCTGAATTTCTGCCTTAAATCCCCATCTCTTTTCCTACCTATGCTTTGCTTTGGTCTTCCCATCTGAGAAACAGAGACAAACTCTGTACCAGAGCCTGCACCCAATGGCTCACCCCAGTAAATCGTGCTCCCCAACAGTATCCATGACAGTATACTTGTTGTTGAGGGAAATTTTGACGGCTGATGGAACAAGCTGCGAGACTTTCCAGTGGGAGGACATCCTGAATGACTGTCAAGCCTGCCCAATGGTGCCACAGCCATTTCTGGGTATTACTTTCTACCCACCCACAGTCATCCTGTTCCATGATTTCCCTTGTAACTAAAGCCATCTGCTTATTCAATGGAATTCTACATCCTTCAGTGAGTGCATTAGATTGAAGGCACTCTTACAAGTCCCAAATGAGCAATGTTTTCAAACTGAATTTCTGTACAGAATGGCGTATGTAGAAAATAATACAAATGTCAAGTTATGAACCAATGTTTCGATGTTTTGACATTACCATACTTTCCCAATCCAACCTCCACAAATATTAACTAGTTCATTTGATGTAGATAAATCCCACTTCACATAAATTCCAAGTTATAGATTGACTTCGGCTATCTGGTCAGCATGGACGAGTCGGAATGAAGCATCTGTTTCCATGCTGTACAACTTTCCGACTCTATGATCTCTCATACCTCCCTCGGAATGAAGCATTTGTTTCCATGCTGTACAACTTTCCGACTCTATGATTTCTCATACCTCCCTATGAAAGCTTTTTTTTAAAAGATATATTAAGAGGGAAATCAGGAGGGCAAAAAGGGGACATGAGATAGCTTTGGCAAATAGAATTATGGAGAATCCAAAGGGTTTTTACAAATACATCAAGCACAAACGGGTAACTAAGGCCCCTCAAAGATCAGCAAGGCGGCCTTTGTGTGGAGCCACAGAAAATGGGGGAGATACTAAATGAGTATTTTGCATCAGTACTTACTGTGGAAAAGGATATGGAAGATATAGACTGTAGGGAAATAGACGGTGACACCTTGCAAAATGTCCATATTACCGAGGAGGAAATGCTGGATGTCTTGAAACGCATAAAGGTGGGTAAATCCCCAGGACCTGATTATGTGTACCCTATCACTCTGTGGGAAGCTAGAGAAGTGATTGCTGGGCCTCTTGCTGAGATATTTATATCGATAGTCACAGGTGAGGTGCCGGAAGACTGGAGGTTGGCTAACATGGTGCCACTGTTTAAGAAGGGTGGTAAGGACAAGCCAGGGAACTATAGACCAGTGAGCCTAACATTGGTGGTCGGCAACTTGTTGGAGGGAATCCTGAGGGACAGGATGTACATGTATTTGGAAAGGCAAGGACTGATTAGGGATAGTCAACATGGCTTTGTGCGTGGGAAATCATGTCTCACAAACTTGATTGAGTTTTTTGAAGAAGTAACAAAGAAGATTGATGAGGGCAGAGCAGTAGATGTGATCTATATGGACCCCAGTAAGGTGTTCGATAAGTTTCCCCATGGGAGACTGGTTTGATCTCACGGAATACAGAGAGAACTAGCCATTTGGATACAGAACTGGC